>NC_142174.1:23285750-23585750 GCF_029865625.1 Vigna umbellata
TGAGCTTTATTGGGTCAAGCTAGTGACGTTAAAAGAGCGCTTGCTGGGAGGCAACCCAGTGATTTAAGAACTTTTAATTTTTGGTTTGGTGATGTAATTTTGAACTTTTGGGTATTTTTGTTTTTGTTATAAGTTTGTTACAGGGTTTACATCTACTGATGGATGTTAGGCAGAAGAGTATCTACTGAAGGATACTATGTTTGTATACACCTACTGATGGGTGTTGGTAAGAAAGATTTGCATCTACTGAAGGGTGCTGGAGGATTTTGGGTCAGGCTCGTGACGTTAAACAAGCGCTACCTGGGAGGCAACCCAGTTGATTGATTTTATCTGTATTGTTTGTTTTGATTCTGCTTTAGTTGCATGATAGGGATTGAATGTATGAGTGATCTGAGAAATTAATTGCAGGGAGCAAGTGAGGGGCATGAGTAGAAGGCACCTAGGGTAAGCTAGGAAGAAGAAAAGCACAACACGAAAGTGCCGCTGAGCGGCAAATTGCCGCTGAGCGGTGGTATCGTAAAAGGGGCTTAGGTTGCCCCTTAGCGGAACCCGAGCCCATTAGGGTATTTTTATACCCTAAGTCACGCTTTGGCCTCTGTTTTTAGATTCTTCTCTGCACACACACTCCTAAATATTTTTCCAAAGGTTCTCTACATTTTTCCTTTCATTCCTCTTTAGAAAATCTCCCTTCCACTCACTTTCTCACTAGTTTTCCATCTAAGTTTGGGGTTGGGAGAGAGCATCATTGATGGGGCTGAGTTTTTCAAAGCACTAGAGTAGGATTTGTTTTATCAATCACTTATGTTTTTAGAATAGGATTTGATGTACTCAATTGGAAATTTTGTTTGTTATGATGGTTTGCTTATGATTATTGTTTGATAAGTAATGCCTGATGATGCTTTGATATTGATTGATGTTGAGAATGTGCACGTTATATGCTTATACAGGTGGTTCACAAGCATTATGAACAAATGCAAGATGTTGTGATTGTGATTATGATTCTAAGCAGGATGTTATATGTGGAATGTGAATGAGCTTATATGTGAGGTTTTGAGCTCCAGAGTTGTTATTGTTGAATACTATTACTGTGAAAGCATGAATGACTTTGCCAGGTTTTCTATGATTGAATTACTTGCTTGTTTGCATCATATGATCAAGGCCATTTGTTGATAACCCTTCTATTAGCCAAATTCATAAATTGAGCCCACTAAAAGAGAACACTATGTGTTATATCCTTTGAACCTCTAGCCTTGAACATGATTTGAAAACCCTTGTTGAAAAGCTTTACCTTGAGTTAAGTAGAAAATATTTTGTGGTATTGACAAATGTTCAAGTTTGGGGTTGTTGGAAAATAGAAAGGGAAATTGAAAGCATTGAGCTAAGAACTAATAATTAAGTATGTGAAAAGAAAAAGAAAAAGAGAAAGAAAAGAAAAGAAAAAGCAAAGCTCAATGCAAAAGAAAGTTGGGAATAAATAAGAATGATTGTGTTTATATGTTTCTCTTAACTCAAGGGTTTTGTGATCTAGAAAAACCAATTTTCTTGTTAGCCCAGCCATGTTATAAGCCATAGAAAAGTCCTTGTGATGATGCTTGCTAGTAAGTGTTTTTGATTGTGGTTAAATGAAAGGCAAAGTTGATTCATGTGACATTGTAATAGTAGAGTGAATGAGTGAATATCTCCTATACACTTATGTGTTTGAGTGAAACACTTTATCTAGTGAGGATAGATTCCATGAACACATAAAAACATCTTTGCTTAGTTAATTGATCATTCATTAAAATAGCATTTGTTGGATAGTATGTGTTTGACTGATCACTAAAAGCATGTGAACATCTTGATTGAAGTCTTGATGATGAGCTAAATTGAGTATTTACTTGTCTTGAAAGAAGGATTTTTGAATGTGGTGAACCATTATATGGATTGATGGAAGATTGAGTTACATCTTGTTTGCTTGAGGACAAGCAAAGTTTTAAGTTTGGGGTTGTGATAACGGTTGAAAAACCGTTATTTTTATGCTTAAACGTGATACCAAAAGCAGCCTTTAAGACTTAGAAACTAGCTTGAACTCATATTTTTGCTTTAGTTTTGAGAATAAGAGAGTTGAAAGTGAATTTAATGGTTTTGTGCAAGATTCCCTTGATTTTGTAGGCTAATTGAATGATTTGAAAGAAGAATTGAAATACCGAATGGTTGGAGTGCTGAAAAGTCAATCAGAAACCAGAAAAGTCAACCAGTCAACCAAAAAAGTCAACCAGTCAACCAGAAAAGTCAACCAGTCAACCAGAATGCTGAAAAACCAACCAGAACGCAGAAAAAGTCTGACCGAGTGGCGTTGAGCGGAAAATACCGCTGAGCGGCACTTTTCGGGTGCCGAAATCACCGCTGAGGGGCAAAACAGCAGTTGGGGGGCAAAATGGATCATGCGCTAGTACCGCTCAGCGGTAAAATACCGCTGAGCGCCATTCTAAGTGGGCTTGGACTGGTTTTCTTTTGTTTTTATGGGCTTGGACTTGTTTTATGTTATTTTTATGACCTATTTAAGGACTTGCACATCCTAGGGTTTGTATCTTTGGCTGGGAGGAAGTAGAATTTCTCCCAATAAGTATATTGGTTGCCTTAAGCTCCTGTGCTAAATAAACTAATTATTAGGAATGCTAGGAATCATATGAACTCGTAACTAGGGAGAAGCCTTCTTGAAAGGTAATTTAGAGAGTGGCATTAACAATGATGACTTGAATGTTGAATTCCAAAAATATATGAGAGTGGATAAGATGAAATTGACCCCCAACAACATATTCATCAATATATTTCATTGAAAGTGTTTGTATTTTGCTTTAGCCATTGATCACACTCATACATACATGTTTATTTTCGTCTTTTGCATATAAAAATCCAATTATTTCGTCTTTAAGTCTTACCTAATCAACAAACCACACAACTAAACTAGGCCGTGAGTCCTTTGGGAAGAACGTTACTTGGTCTTACCAAGTTTATTACTTGAACGATTCGGTTTGCCGATTGTTAAACAAGTTTGTGACATCATATTTTGGTGATCATAAATTTGTCCATCAGTAGAGAGTGCTAAAAATGAGATAGTTGAGTTAGACAAGGGAGAAACAGAAGAGAAAAGAGAAATAGAGAGCAAAAATACTTCTCCTTTTCCAATACATCAAGGGAAACAACTGGATTTCACAAAATTATTCAAGATGGTGGATAATGATGCACCTTGGGAGCAGATTCTACAACAAATTACGGTTTACACTAAATCTGATAAAGACGTCTCTACAAAGAAAAGACGTAGAGATGATGAGGCAAAGAAGTGTAAAACTGTTAAAAAGGAGTCATTCCCTCCAAAAGAAACAGATCCAGGAGGCTTTTCTATCCCTTGTACCATAGGGGAGAAAAGGATTAAAAAAGCTCTTCTTGATTTAGGTTCAAGTGTTAACTTGATACCTTACTCTTTACTGAAGCAAATTGGCGATGTTAATATGAAACCTGTAAAGGTTAATTTAGTAATGGCCGATGGATCTTCAAAGGAACTATGTGGGATTGCAGAGGACATCATAGTTTGTGTTGGAAAACTCCAGTTCTTGGCAGACTTTGTGGTGATGAAGATGGAGACAGAAAAGATACCTATCATTCTTGGAAGACCGTTTATGAAAACGGCCAAAGCTATCATTGATGTAAACGAAGGTATAGTGGTGCTCCAGGACCGAGAGGAGAGAGTTGTTGTAGATGTCTTTAAAGATGAGACGCAAACACAGGAGGAAGAAGCTAGTTATAAAGCTGCATTTCAAGATGCACACATGACTAGCCATAAAGATGAAAAGCCCAAGGTTACAGGTAACCATTGTTTGTTGTTTCAGGTGCATAAAGGAGAACAGATTGGAAGAGGAGGAAAAGTTCCTGATGATTGGAATAAAGGAAGACCCCAACTTGGTACACCTGTGAGAATCAAAAACAAGTTGTGGGTTGTGAAAGGCTATAAAGAGAAGGAGATGATAGAGATAGAGTCTCCACATTCTAGAAAAATCAAAGCAGTACACAGGAAACAACTGATGAGTTGGTGGGACAAGAACATCAACTATGAAGAAGGAATTTGAACTTTACTAGGTCAAGCTAATGACGTTAAAAGAGCGCTTGCTGGGAGGCAACCCAGTGATTTAAAAACTTTTGATTTTGTTTTGTAACTTTTAATTTGTGGACTTTATTTTTGTAAATACTTTATTGGATATAGCATCTACTGAAGGATGCTAGGTGGTTAAGTATCTACTGAAGGATACAAAGTTTGTAACACCTACTGAGGGGTGTTGGTAAGTCTGTAACACCTACTGATGGGTGTTGGTAAGAAAATTCTGCACCTACTAATGGGTGTTGGTAAGATTGTAACACCTACTGATGGGTGTTGGTGGATTTTGGGTCAGGCTCGTGACGTTAAACAACCGCTACCTGGAAGGCAACCCAGTTGATTGATTGTTTTTGTTTGTTTCATTGTAGTAGTATAATAGGGTTGTGCATAAGTAACCTGAGAATTGAATGGCAGGGAACCAGTGAGGGGCATGCTTAGGAGGCACGTAGGTTAAGAAAAGAAAGAGAAGAGCACTTCACGAAAGTGCCGCTGAGCGGCAAGTTACTGCTGAGCGGTACTATCGCAAAGTGGGCTTTAGTTTCCCCTTAGCGGGACCCGAGCCCATTAGGGTATTTTTATACCCTAAGCTGCACAAATGCTCTCACTTTCAGGCTCTTCTCTGCACAAACACTCCCATATACCTTTTCCAAGGTTCTCCACATCTTTTACCTCTTCTGTTTTGAAAAATTTCTCTTCCACTCACTTTCTCACTAGTGTTTCATCTAAGTTTGGGGTTGGAAGAGAGCATCTTAGCTTGGTAGCATTCTCATTGCATCTAGTATCTCCACCCAAGTAAGTAAAAGCATTTTGTTCATTCTAGGGTTCTTGATTTTGAATGTGATTGTCAAAGCATGAATATTTAGGGGTTTTGATTTCTATGCATGATTTGATGATATAATTGATGTTTGAACCGATTAAACTGCATGATTTTGATCTGGAAAACTGAAAATTGCATTTGGGTGGAGTTAGGACAGCTTAAAAAGAGGTTTTTCAAAACTCTGCAGAGTTACCGCTCAGGGGTAAATTGCCGCTGAGCGGCACTCTGCCAGACTTAAAATTTTTGAAAATTTGTGTTCTGGAATGTGGCACTGGTGGCGCTGAGGGGTAATTCTGACCCTCAGCGGTGGTTTAGCTTCGAAAGGAGTTGTATTCTGTGTTTTACTAATGATTAACATCATGTTATGTGGTTTTGTATCTGTGTTTGATTGCAGGAATGGCATCCTCTTCAGGAAAAAGATTGAAAACCATGACAACCAAGAGAAAGGAAAAGATTGATACCTAATTTTGCTCCTCAATTTGGAGAGCAATTGTTAGGGAATGACTGGGAAAAGCTAGCCACATATCCTGCATCTGCCAACATAGCTGTGGTAAAAGAATTCTACACCAATGCAAAGAAGATTGGTGATTATCCAGCTGAAAATTATCTGGGCTATGTCAGAGGCCATGCTATCAGGTATGATCCTGATTCTATTAATAACTTCCTGGATACTTTGTGGGCTGGTGAGCAGTGCCAGTTTGCTCTTTGCATGGAGGAAGGGGATGATTTTGAGGATGTAGAGAGAGTACTATGTATACCTGGAGGACACTTCCAAAGGAATAGATCTGGTTCAGTGGTAAACATTAGGAGGACTGATCTGACTCCTCTTGCAAAGTATTGGATGGCATTTTCTCATGCCAACATTCAGCCATGTTCACATGTGTCAGATATTACTCTCAGTAGGGCACTCTTCATCTACTGTGTTATCAGGAACTTAAATGTTAATATTGGGCAGGTGATAGCTGATGAGATTAGTGCGTGTGCCAATACCTCAAATAACAAAGCACCCCTAGGACATCCCTCCTTAATCACTCACCTTTGCAAGATAGCTGGGGTGGACACTTCTGCTCCACCATTTGAAAGGCCAAGAAAAGCCATTGATGAGGCCTATTACAGACAGTACTGTGGAGGTGAAGAGGCAGCTCAGCTAGTTCCACCACGCCGTGCTCGCAGAGAGAGAGGGAAAGCACAGAGCCAGACATCTGCTGAGACACATGAAGCAGAACCGTTCCAGATGAGGGACATGTACATGTCTCTTATAGGTGCTCAGTTACAGTCCATTCATAGAGGGCAGGTGGCTACTGCTGAGATGATTGTGGGGATGTATGATACACCTCCAGCTCACAGGTGGACTATGGAGGAATTCCATAATGTGGTAGCTTGGCCAGAGGAGCTGGTGCAAGGAGAAGGAGCTGAAGTAGCTGAAGCTTCAGTTAGGGAGATGGAAGAAGATGAAGCTGATGATAATGATGCATTTGAAGATGATGAAGATGAGGAAGAAGAGGAAGATACAGAGGACAACTCAGATTGATGAGGAGCTGAGATAGCATTTACTGATGAATGCTATCATGAACTTATGCTTTTGTTGGTTTAAGTGTTCTGAACTTATTTACTTTTGTTTTAGATTAAGGTTGATGTACTCTATTGGAAACCTGGTTTGTTATGATGGTTTGCTATTGACTGTGATTGTGTGATAAGTAATGCTTGATGATGATTATTGATTGATTGATGTTGAGATAGATGTGCACATTAAATGCTTATACAGGTGATTCACAAGCTTTGTGAACAAATGCAGGATATTATGATTGTGATTGTGAGATTAAGCAGGATGTGTATGTCAAATGTGAATGAGCCTATTTGTGAGGTTTTGAGCTCCAGAGTTTTTATTGATTGAATGCTATTACTTTGAAAGCATGAATGATTTTGCCCAGGTTTTCTATGATTGAATCAATTGCTTGTTTTGCATCATATGATCAAGGCCGTTTGTTGGAACCCTTTTTTATTGGCCAAATTCATGAAGTTAGCCCACTAAAAGAGAACACTTTGTGTTCTATCCTTTGAACCCTTAGCCTTGAACATAAATTGAAAACCCTTGTTGAAAAGCTTTACCTTGAGTTAAGTAGAAAATCTTTTGTGGTATTGTTAAATGTTCAAGTTTGGGGTTGTTGGGAAAGCATGAAAAAGAAAAAGGAAAAGCATTGAGCTAAAAGTTAAGAATAAGAATGTGAAAAGAAAAGAAAAAGAGAAAGAAAAGAAAAGAAAAAGCAAAGCTCAATGTAAAGACAAGTTGGAAAAAATAAGAATAATTGTGTTGTTATGATTCTCTTAACTCAAGGATTTTGTGATCCAGAAAAACCAATTTTCTTGATGAGCCCAGCCACGTTATAAGCCATTGAAAAGTCCTTGTGATCATGCATGCTTGTAAATGTTTTGATTGTGGTTAAATGAAAGGCAAAGTTGATTCATGTGACATTGTGGTAGTGGAGTGAATGAGTGATTACCTCTTATACACTTGTGTGTGAGTGAAACACTTTACCTGGTGAGGAAGTATTCCATGAGCACATGAACATCCATGCTTAATTGATTGATCATTCAGGAAAAATAACATTTGTTTGATATTAACTGACTTTGTGAACACTAAAGCATGTGCACATCTTGATTGAAATCTTGGTCAAAAGTTTGATTGAAGTCTTTGCTTATCTTGAAAAGAAATTTTTGAATGAGTGAACCATCATATGAATTGGTAGAAGATTGAGTTACATCTTGTTTGCTTGAGGACAAGCCAAGTTCTAAGTTTGGGATTGTGATAACAGTTGAAAAACTGTTATTTTCATGCTTGAAATTGATACTAAAAGCAACCTTTAACACTTAGAAACTAGCTTGAAATCATGCTTTTATTCATATTTTCATAAATAAGAGAGCTGGACAAGTTTATGCTTGATTTCAGTGTTTTTGTGCAGGTTTTAAGGTGAATTTGGTGAAAGAAGTGAAGAAGGAGAGAGATGAAATCAGAAAAGACATCAAAAAGTGCAAAAGGAGAAGCCGCAACTGCCGCTGAGCGGTACTCAGAAGCTCACGGGGGATCCGCTGAGGGGCAAAATGGCCGCTAAGGGGAAGAAACCAACTCACGCACTTACCGCTGAGCGGTACTTTACCGCTTAGCGGCACACTTATGGGCTTGGGCCTAAATTTTCTGTAATTTTAGAATAGTATATAAGCTTTAGGACGTCCTAGGGTTTGTATCTTTGGCAGAAACGAAGCAAACACTCTCTCTTCCACCCCTTTGAAGGAGGATCTTGGATGCTCAGGCTACCTCTTCACCTTTCTAGGGTTTAACTTTCATTCTTTCATTATTATTCATCTAGTTTCACCATGAATATGGTGAACTAAACCTTGTATTGTTGTTGGGGAATCAATGTAGTCTTGTGAAACTCTCACATATGGAATTTGTTTTTACATCTTATATTTAAGACCTATGCTTTCTTTCATCATTAGTTAGGGTTTTTCCTCTTTGCTCAATGCTTGCTTTGTTTAACTCATTCAATGCATGATTATTGATTTTGTCGATACAGGAACGTACGGGGAAGTCTAGATCCGGGGAATTTCTCCCAATAGGATATTGGTTGCCGTTAAGCTCCTGCACTAAAAGAACTAATTATTACGAATGCTAGGAATCGTATGAACTCGTAATTAGGGATAGGCCTTCTTGCAAGGTAATTTAGAGAGTGGCATTAACAATGATGAAAAGAATGTTGAATTCCTAAAGTATATGAGAGTGGATAAGATGAAATTGATAACCCCAACAACATACTCATCCATATATTCCATTGAAGTGTTTGTATTTTGTTTTAGCCATTGATCAAATTCATGCATACATGTTTATTTTCTGTTTTGCATATTAAACTCCACTTATTTCGTTCTTAAGTCTTAAATAATCAACGAATCACATAACTAAACTGGGCCGTGAGTCCTTTGGGAGAACGATACTTGGTCTTACCGAGTTTATTACTTGAAACTATTCGGTCACACTTGCCGATTGTTAAACAAGTTTGTGGCACCGTTTTTCGGTGTTCATAAATTTGTCATCACCGGGTCAAGCTAGTGACGTTAAAAGAGCGCTTTTATGGGAGGCAACACAATTGATTTAAGAACATTTTTTTATTTTTTTTATATTGGTTGTAAATTTTGGACATTACTTTTATGTTGAAACTATTTGTCTTAGCATATACTGATGATGCTAGGTGGTTAAGTATCTACTGAAGGATACTATGTTTATTGACAGGTTTGTTACACCTACTGATGGGTGTTGGTAAGGTAAATTTGCACCTACTGATGGGTGTTGGTGGATTTTGGGTCAGGCTCATAGCGCTACCTGGGAGGCAACCCAGTTGATTTACTATATTTTATTTGTTTGTTTTGATTCTGCTTTAGTTGCATGCTAGGGATTGAATGTATGAGTGATTTGAGAACTTAAATGCATGAAGTGAGTGAGAGGCATGAGTGGAAGGCACCTAGGGTAAGTGATGAGTCAATATTTTCTTCACTTCACTTAGTTTATTGTGCTAGAATTAATCGGGGAATTGTGCTTAATTGTCCAGTATTTTCCATTTTTACTAATTGTGCTTAATTTGATCGGAAATTTTTATTTTAACTAATTTAAATTATCTGAGCTAATTATTTGCATTATTAATTGCAGGGGAAAATTGTTGGATAATATTTGGGACATTTGGAGGTCAAAATAAATGCCACATCAAATATACTTTAAACTAAGCAAAGACGAGGTGTGAAATTCAATTATGGGAGTGTACATGGAGATGAGCTTGGTTGGAGAAACATTGAAGTGGTGTGACGGTGGGAAAAAGAGGGCTGCACGTCCACGCGGGGTTCACACAGAGACGACCCATGGGGAGCGTTGATGAATCAATATTTTATTGATTTCACTTAGTTTATTGTACCGGATTTAATCAAGGAATTGTGCTTGAATGTACAATATTATCCTATTTTTCCTAATTGTGCTAAATTTGATCGGAAATTCTTATTTTAACTAATTTGAATCATCTGAGCTAATTATTTTACAAGGAAAATTTGGAGATACAATTTGGGACATTTGAAGGTGATGGACAAATTTGTAAGCACCAAAATATGATGTCACAAACTTGTTTCACAATCGGCAAGTATGACCGAATCGTTCAAGTAATAAAACTTGGTAAGACCAAGTATCGTTCTTCCCAAAGGACTCACGGCCTAGTTTAGTTATGTGGTTTCTTGATTAACTAAGACTTACAAACGAAATATTCAAAGTTTAATATGCAAAGACAGAAAATAAACATGTATGCATGAATTGATCAATGGCAAAGACAAAAGATAAACACTTTCAATGGAATATATGAATGAATATGTTGTTGGGGGTCAATTTCATCTCATCCACTCTCATATATTTTAGGAATTCATCATTCAAATCATCATTGTTAATGCCACTCACTAATGTACCATTCTAGATGGCTTCTCCCTAATCAAATAGTTCATACAATTCCTAGCATTCCTAATGATTAGTTCATTACCGCAGGAGCTTAAGGCAACCAATATAATATTGTCAGTAAAATATTGGGAGAAATTCCCCGGATCTAGATTTCCCCGTACGTGTCCGTATCAACAAAACCAATAATCATGCATTAGAATGAGTTAAACAATGCAAGCATTGAGCAAAGAGGAAAAACCCTAACTAATGATGAAAAGAAAGCATATGTCTTAATTCAAAGATGTATTCAACAAATCCATATATGAGAGCTTCAAGAGATTACATTGATTCCCCAACAAACATACAAGGTTTAGTTCACCATATTCATGGTGAACCTAGATGAATAACAATGAAAGTATGAAAGAATAAACCCAATAAAGGTGAAGAGGTAGCCTGAGCATCCAAGATCCTCCTTCAAAGGGGTGAAAGAGAGAGTGTTTGCCTCGTTTCTGCCAAAGATACTAACTAAAGGACGTGCAAGCCCTTATATACTAATCTAGAGTTACAAAAGATTACAAAAGCCCAAGCCCAAAAAGTGCCGCTCAGCGCCATTTACCGCTCAGCGGTGGTTACGCGTCTTCTTTCTTCCCCTCAGCGGCCATTTGCCCCTCAGCGGTTCCAACGCCACCTCTTGAGTGCCGCTCAGCGGTAGTTTGCCGCTGAGCGGTGCCTTCGACTTCTCCTTTTTGCACTCTTTCTTGTCTTTTCTAATGTCCTCTCTCTTATTCTTCACTTCTTTTACCAAATTCACCTCAAAACCTGCACAAAAACACTTAAATCAAGCATAAACCTGTCCAGCTCTCTTATTTCTGAAAATATAAACAAAAGGCATGATTTCAAGCTAGTTTCTAAGTCTAAAGGTTACTTTTAGTATCACTTTTAAGCATGAAAATAACAGTTTTTCAACTGTTATCACAACCCCAAACTTAGAACTTTGCTTGTCCTCAAGCAAACAAAATGTAACTCCATCTCCAACCAATTCATATGATGGTTTACTCATTCAAAATCCTCTTTTCAAGATAAGTAATAACTTCACTTCAAACTTAAGACCAAGAGTTCAATCAAGATGTGCACATGCTTTAGTGTTCACAAAGTCATTTAAATTCCAACAAATGCTATTTTTCATGAATGATCAATCAATTAAGCATGGATGTTCATGTGCTTATGGAATATTTCCTCACTAGGTAAAGTGTTTCACTCAACACACAAGTGTATAAGAGGTAAAGTGTTTCACTCATTCACTCCACTATCACAATGTCATATGAATCAACTTTGCCTTTCATTTAACCACAATCAAATACATTCACAAGCATGCATCATCACAAGGACTTTTCAATGGCTTATAATGTGGCTGGGCTAACAAGAAAATTGGTTTTTCTGGATAACAAAATCCTTGAGTTAAGAGAATCATAACAACACAATCTTCTTATTCATTCCCAACTTTCTTTTGCCTTTGCTTTTGCATTTGCATTGAGCTTTGCTTCTTTTTCTTTTCTTTTCATATTCTTACTTTTTAGCTGTTAGCTCAATGCTTTTTCCTTTTTCATGTTTCCCCAATAACCCCAAACTTGAACATTTAACAATACCACACAAGATCTTCTACTTAACTCAAGGTAAAGATTTTCAATCAAGGGTGTTCAGTGTATATTTAAGGCTAAGGGTTCAAAGGATAGAACACAACGTGTTCTCTTTTAGAAGGCTAACTTTATGAATTTGGCCAATAAAAAGGGTTTCAACAACACGGCCTTTGATCATATGATACAAAACAAGCAATTTATTCAATCATAGAAAACCTGGGCAAAGTCATTCATGCTTTCAAAGTAATAGCATTCAACAATAACAACTCTGGAGCTCAAAACCTCACATATAAGCTCATTCACATTTGACATGCACATGCTGCTTAATTTCATAATCACAATCATGATATTATGCATTTGTTCACAAAGCTTGTGAATCACCTGTATAAGCATTTTAATGTGCACATCATCTCAACATCAATCAATCATAAGCATCATTCAGCATTACTTATCACACAATCACAGTTAATAGCAAACCATCACAAGAAACCAGGTTTCACATAGAGTACATCGAACCCTAATCTAAAAACAAAAACAAATAAGTTCAGAAAACTTAAACCATAAAAGCATAATCATATGATAGCATTCATCCGTAAATGCTATCTCAGCTCCTCATCAGTCCGAGCTCTCTGTATCTTCCTCTTCCTCTTCATCATCATCTTCATCAAATGCATCCTCCTCCTCTGCTTCATCTTCCTCCATATTTCTGGCTGAAGCTTCAGCTGCTCCAGCTCCTCCATATACTGGTTCTTCTGGCCAAGCTACCACATTATGGAATTCATCCATAGTCCACCTGTGTGCTGGAGGGGTATCATACATCCCCACTATCATCTCAGCCGTGGCCACCTGCCCTCTGTGGATGGACTGCAACTGAGCACCTATAAGAGACATATACATGTCCCTCATCTGGAATGGTTCTGCCTCATGAGTATCAGCAGAAGTCCTGCTCTGTGCTGGCCTTCTCTCTCTACGAGCCTGGCGTGGTGGCACTGGCTGGGCTGCCTCCTCTCCTCCACAATACTGTCTGTAATAGGCCTCATCTATAGCTTTTCTTGGCCTCTCAAATGGTGGAACAGAAGTGTCCACCCCAGCTAGCTTGCAAAGGTGAGTGATCAAAGAAGGATGTCCCAGTGGTGCTTTGTTGTTTGAGGTGTTAGCACACACACTAATCTCATCAGCTATCACCTGCCCAATATTAACATTCAAGTTTCTGATAACACAGTAGATGAATAGTGCCCTGCTGAGAGTAATATCTGACACATGTGAACATGGCTGAATGTTGGCATGAGAAAACGCCATCCAATACTTTGCAAGAGGAGTCAAATCTGTCCTCCTAATGTTAACCACTGAGCCAGATCTATTCCTTTGGAAGTGTCCTCCAGGTATACACAATACTCTCTCCACATCCTCATAATCAGCACCTTCCTCCATGCTAAGAGCAAACTGGCATTGCTCACCAGCCCACACAGTATCCAGAAAGTTATTTATGGAGTCAGGATCATACCTGATAGCATGGCCTCTAACATAGCCTAAATAATTCTCAGCTGGATAATCACCAATCTTCTTTGCATTGGTGTAGAATTCTTTCACCACAGCTATGTTGGCAGGTGATGGATAAGTGGCTAGCTTCCCCCAATCATTCCCTAACACTTGCTCTCCAAATTGAGGAGCAAAGTTAGGTATCATTCCAACCTTTCTCTCCATTAGAAGTCTCCTGTCCTGAACCACCCTAAAGTGCTTCTCATGTTTCCTAGAGAGGAACCTGCCATTATGGGGCTGTTCTGGTTCCTTTTCCTTTCTCTTGGTTGCCATGGTTTTCAATCTCTTTCCTGAAGAGGATGCCATTCCTGCATTCAAACATGAATCCAAAACCACAGAACATGATGTTAATCATTAGTAAACACAAAACAAAACTCCTTTTGAAGCTAAACCACCGCTGAGGGCCAGAATTTCCCCTCAGCGCCACCAGTGCCACATTCCAACACGCAAAAATCAGAAAAAACCAAATCTGGCAGAGTGCCGCTCAGCGGTAATTTACCCCTCAGCGGTAACTCTGCAGATTTTTGAAAAATCAGTTTTAAAGCTTCCCTAACTCCACCCAAATGCAATTTTCAGTTTTCCAGTTCATAATCATGCAGTTTAATCGGTTCAAACATCAAATATATCATCAAATCATGCATAGAAATCAAAACCCCTAAATATTCATGCTTTGACAATCACATTCAAATTCAAGAACCCTAGAATGAACAAAATGCATTTTACTTACTTGGGTGGAGATACTAGATGCAATGAGAATGCCTTCAAACTAGAATGCTCTCTTCCAACCCCAAACTTTGATGGTACACTAGTGAAAAAGTGAATAGAAGAGAGATTTTCTTAAGAGGGAAGAGTGAAAAGATGTGGAAAACCTAGGAGAAGGTGTGTGGAAGTGTTTGTGCAGAGAGAAGTTTGGAAATAAACCCTAAAACACAGCTTGGGGTATAAAAATACCCTAATGGGCTCGGGTCCCGCTAAGGGGAACTTAAGCCCCTCTGCGATAGTACCGCTCAGCGGTAATTGCCGCTCAGCGGCACTTTCGTGAAGTGCTCCCCTCCTTCTTTTCTTGACCTACGTGCCTTCCCTACATGTCTCTCATAGGTTCCCTGCAATTCAATGTTAAAAATGCTTATGCAAATCCTAACTAAAAATAAACGAACAAAAACAATCAATCAACGGGGTTGCCTCCCAGGTAGCGCTTGTTTAACGTCACGAGCCTGACCCAAAATCCACCAACACCCATCAGTAAGTGTTTCAAACTTACCAGCACCCATCAGTAGATGCAAAATCTTCTCACCAACACCCATCAGTAGGTGTTACAAACTTAGCATCCTTCAGTAGATGCTAGATCAAACAAAATAATATCCAGAATAATATTCACAAATTATAAATTACAAAACCAAATCAAAAGTTTGTAAATCCACTGGGTTGCCTCCCAGCAAGCGCTTCTTTAACGTCACTAGCTTGACCCTGTTAAAGCTCACATTCCATCTTCTTTATAGTTGACGTAGTCCTTCCACCAACCTTTCAACTGCTTCCTTTGGACTGTCTTAGATTCTCTAGAATATGGAGACTCTATCTCTATCATCTCCTTCTCTTTAAAGCCTTTAATAACCCACAACTTGTTCTTGAGTCTTACCGGTGTGCCAAGTTGGAGTCTTAATTTTTTCCAGTCTCTAGGAACTTCTTCTCCTTTTCCAATCTCTTCTACCTTGGGTGCCTGAAAATACAAACAATGGTTATCAGAAACCTTAAGATTTTTATTTTTACCTCTAGTTATGGGTGCATCTCGAAATGCAGCTTTATAACTGGCTTCTTCCTCCTTTGCTTGTATCTCATCTTTGAACACATCCACCACCACTTTCTCCTCTCTGTCTTGGAGAACCACTATACCTTCATTCACATCAATGATAGCCCTAGCCGTTTTCATAAACGGCCTTCCAAGTATGAAAGGTATTTTCTCAGTTTCCATCTTCATCACCACAAAGTCTGCCAAGAACTGAAGTTTGCCAACACAAACTACAATGTCTTCTGCAATCCCACATGGCTCCTTTGAAGATCCATCAGCCATTACAAGATTAACCTTTACAGGTTTTATTTCAACATGGCCAATTTGCTCCAATAGAGAATAAGGCATCAAGTTAACACTTGAGCCTAAATCAAGGAGAGCTTTCTTTACCTTTTTCTTCCCTATAATGCAAGGAATAGAAAAACTGCCTGGATCTGCTGCTTTTGGTGGGAATGATTCTTTCTTAACAGTTATACACTTTTCTTCCTCATCCTCTTTACGTCTTCTTTTTGTAGAGGTTCCTTCATCTGATTTGGTGTAAACTGCTATTTTCTGTAGAATTTGTTCCCAAGGAGCTTCATTATCAACCATTTTGAATAAATCTGTGAAATTCATTGGTTTCTCCTGATTTGTTAGAAAAGGAAAATTATTTTCACTCTCTATTTCTCTTCTTTCTTCTGTTTCTTCTTCTTCTTCTTCCAACTCAATGATCTCTTCATTTACACTCTTGACCACTTTGCACTCTTCTCTGGGGTTAACCTCAGTATTAGCCCCAAAGTTTCTGTTGGGTCTTTCTTCCAATTGCTTGGTGATCTGACCCATCTGAATCTCCAGATTCTTTATAGCAGCTTCAGTGCTCTTTTGAGAAGATTCAGTTTTTTGGATGAATTGCTGAAGAGTTTCTTCCAACTTTGTTGATCTGTCATTAAGCATAGATAATTGTTGCCACAAAGTTGGTTGCTGCTGCTGCTTATTAAACTGATTAGCCTGCCCAGTTTGTCCTTGGCCAATGCTTGGATGTGGTTTCCAACCCTGATTATAATTCCCTTGACGGTATGGAAACTGATTAGCCATGAAGTTAACATCCTCCAAGGCCTCTACTGGAAAAGCACACTGGCCATTGATGTGATCACCTCCACACAGTTCGCACAACTGGGTTTGTACCTGTGCAGCAGATTTTAACTCTTTAGGTAGTGAAGCAAGAGTTTTGGTCAGAGTTTCCAGCTGTTGAGTTAGAATCTTATTCTGTGCTAGCAGAGCATCATGGGTTTGTAATTGAAGAACCCCTTTCTGTTGCATAGGGGCGCCTCTTTCATTGTGAAGCTCATTATCACTTGTAGCCATATTTTCAATGATTTCAGTTGCTTCCTCTGGAGTCTTCCATTTGATATTGCCTCCAGCTGAGGCATCCAACATCATCTTGGTTTGTGAACCAAGCCCTCCAAGGAAAGTTAGGACTACTTCTTGATCTTCAAAGCCATGCGTAGGAGTTTTACGTAACAAGCTTTTATACCTGTCCCATGCATGTCCCAGTGATTCCTCCATGCCCTGCTTAAATGAAGATATCTCTTGCTTTCCTTTAGTCACTTTAGATTGTGGGAAGTATTTGCTTAGAAACTTTGTAACCACTGCTTCCCACTCCGTGAAACTTTCTTCTGGAAAAGAGTTCAACCAAAGCTTAGCATTGCCTCCCAATGAGAAAGGAAACAAGCTAAGTTTGATAGCTTCGTCTGGCACCCCATTGATCTTGACCGTGTTGCAGATCTCATTAAATGTTGTAAGGTGCTCATATGGGCTTTCATGTGATAACCCAGTAAATTGATTACTCTTTACCAGTTGGATTAATGCTGGTTTGACCTCCATGTTGGCTGCATTGACTCTAGGTCGAGCTATGCTATTGAAGTGCTGAGGTCCAGCAAGATTAGTGTAATCTGCAAGAGTTCTTCTAGCATTATTATTGTTCTCCATACTCCCTGTGCTGTGAACAGAACCTTGTGGTGATGATTGTAGGAGAGTTTCAGGAGAAGGGAAAAGTTCTCTGGACGTTCTGATTCTTCTCCTCCTTCTACTCTCGTCTAGCCCTTCAAGTAGTGGTTCTGTTGTTTTCTTACTTCTAGTTCGAATTGCCTTCTGCATGCACAAGAAAACAAAACCCTAGAACAGATTTGTTAGCACAAAAAGATATAGAAGAAAATAAAGATTGAAAAGATATAAGAAGATAAAAGATTTAGAAGATAGAATCAAATAAAATATAATAAAACCTAATCTAAAAAAATAAAATCTAATCTAAAAGATAAAATAAAATATAATCTAACCTAACCTAAAAGATAGAATAAAATCTAATAAAATAAAATCTAACCTAACCTAAAAGATAAAAATGAAATCTAATAAAATCTAACCTAAAAAACAGAAAACAGAAAAACAGAAAACAGAAAAATAAAATAAAAATTCGAAAATAAAATAAAATCTAATCTAAAAAGATAAAAATCAAATCTAACCTAAAAGATAAAAATCAAATCTAAAAAAAATAAAATCTAATAAAAACAGAAAAAATAAAAACAGAAATTCAAAATCAAAGTCAAAGGTAATCAATAATCACACAAATTAACCAGTTAAACCACGAATCCCCGGCAACGGCGCCAAAAACTTGATGGACAAATTTGTAAGCACCAAAATATGATGTCACAAACTTGTTTCACAATCGGCAAGTATGACCGAATCGTTCAAGTAATAAAACTTGGTAAGACCAAGTATCGTTCTTCCCAAAGGACTCACGGCCTAGTTTAGTTATGTGGTTTCTTGATTAACTAAGACTTACAAACGAAATATTCAAAGTTTAATATGCAAAGACAGAAAATAAACATGTATGCATGAATTGATCAATGGCAAAGACAAAAGATAAACACTTTCAATGGAATATATGAATGAATATGTTGTTGGGGGTCAATTTCATCTCATCCACTCTCATATATTTTAGGAATTCATCATTCAAATCATCATTGTTAATGCCACTCACTAATGTACCATTCTAGATGGCTTCTCCCTAATCAAATAGTTCATACAATTCCTAGCATTCCTAATGATTAGTTCATTACCGCAGGAGCTTAAGGCAACCAATATAATATTGTCAGTAAAATATTGGGAGAAATTCCCCGGATCTAGATTTCCCCGTACGTGTCCGTATCAACAAAACCAATAATCATGCATTAGAATGAGTTAAACAATGCAAGCATTGAGCAAAGAGGAAAAACCCTAACTAATGATGAAAAGAAAGCATATGTCTTAATTCAAAGATGTATTCAACAAATCCATATATGAGAGCTTCAAGAGATTACATTGATTCCCCAACAAACATACAAGGTTTAGTTCACCATATTCATGGTGAACCTAGATGAATAACAATGAAAGTATGAAAGAATAAACCCAATAAAGGTGAAGAGGTAGCCTGAGCATCCAAGATCCTCCTTCAAAGGGGTGAAAGAGAGAGTGTTTGCCTCGTTTCTGCCAAAGATACTAACTAAAGGACGTGCAAGCCCTTATATACTAATCTAGAGTTACAAAAGATTACAAAAGCCCAAGCCCAAAAAGTGCCGCTCAGCGCCATTTACCGCTCAGCGGTGGTTACGCGTCTTCTTTCTTCCCCTCAGCGGCCATTTGCCCCTCAGCGGTTCCAACGCCACCTCTTGAGTGCCGCTCAGCGGTAGTTTGCCGCTGAGCGGTGCCTTCGACTTCTCCTTTTTGCACTCTTTCTTGTCTTTTCTAATGTCCTCTCTCTTATTCTTCACTTCTTTTACCAAATTCACCTCAAAACCTGCACAAAAACACTTAAATCAAGCATAAACCTGTCCAGCTCTCTTATTTCTGAAAATATAAACAAAAGGCATGATTTCAAGCTAGTTTCTAAGTCTAAAGGTTACTTTTAGTATCACTTTTAAGCATGAAAATAACAGTTTTTCAACTGTTATCAGAAGGTTAAATGAGAAATGGAAATTGAGCCAAATGCATCTCAGTCATTTCAATTTTCGCACAGTGCTGCGTGAATGTTGTGTCAACTTGTGTGTCTTCGTTCGAGTTCAATTCTTATCCGTTTTCTATGCAATTTTTTTTTCATAGTTTCGTATGGATGTCTATTTTCACGTATAGTTTTTACTTTGTTCAAATTCATTCTGTGCTGTTCCCAGTATTTATTTTACTCTCATATGTCAGTCCAGTGATTAGTGCTGTTTGTGTCAACTTGTGTGTCTTCGTTTGAGTTCAATTCTTATCCGTTTTCCATGCAATTTTTTTTCATAGTTTCGTCTGGATGTCTATTTTAACATATAGTTTTTACTTTGTTCAAATTCATTCTGTGCTGTTCCCAGTATTTATTTTACTCTCATATGTCAGTCCAGGATTACTGCTGTTTGAGTGATTTCTAATCCGTTGCATTGTTTGCTTGCTGTTTAGTAATTGTGGTGGCTGGAATTGATCATTGGATGATGCTAAGACCTCCCAACACTCTTAAGCAAGTCCTTTAATTCTTGAATTTTAAGAAGCAAAATGGAGGGGACCACATTGAAAGGCAGCAACCAACGGTGTCAGTCATGGCTGGATTAATTTTTGGCCTATTAAGAAAAGTACATTCAATTCAATTGAAGAAATAGCACACATCCTATGTCCTTAAAGGAAGCTGCCACGTGAAATGAGAGAGGGCCCATGAGAAGGGATTTTTGGACAGTAGCACATGGATCCGCACGTTCCCTTTCTTTCTCTTTTGGAAAACAGCAAGCAAAGGGTTGTTGGTGGGCTTCACGTAGCAGAGAAATGTGGTGGCAGAGAGATCACGGAAGCATGGGAGCAGGGGGGTGCATCCAGCATTCCAGCTTGGAAACGTGGAGTCATGGGAGGTGCACACGGAAGGTCCAGTAGCAAAGCAGCACGTGGTGGCCTTCACGGTCATGGCCCAAGGAAGGAGTAAAGAGAAATTTTCCAGCAAGCACACGTCCAAAAAAAAAGAAAAAAACATTGCACAGCTGAAATGGAATGGAGCACGCAGCCCACAAGAAAAGCCACGTCCACGCACACGGGATCCCATGAGTATGAGGGAGAGCCGCCACTGGCCATTCTCAACGGGTTTTCTCTAGTCCACTTGGTTTTGGGACCACGGAACTTTTTTGTTTTTCTCTAGGTTTTTGAACAAAGGAAAAATGTAAGAACTAGAAGGGAACGACCGAGAGAAAGAAGGAGGAAGAATTGATTTTGGCTTGAAAAAGCTGAGCTGCCACCGAGAGGAGAGTGGATCTGGAGAAAGAAAGCAAGCATGGAGGTTCCAGTAGCCACCTTGGGGGAGATTTATTTTTGGTGTAGTGAATGAACACATGGTCTTGTTCTTGTTTTTGTCTTCATGTTTGAACCAGATATTTATTTTTATATTAGTGTTATTTTGCTGTGAAGAAGTATGCATGCTGCCAGCTTTTATATATTTTTTTATTTGGTGATTAAATGCTTTGGAGAGTTAGATGAAAGATGATGGAAAACCATGTCCAAGAGTTGCTCACGGTGATTGGTGGGTTCTTTTAGCAAAAGCTGATTTATTTTAGTTGAAAGAACTTGAACAAGGCGTTAAATTATTGGTACAGCTGAGAATTAATCCACTTTTGAAAGCAAAAAGTAGAAGGATGGTTGGTGATTTACGTAAAGAAAGAAGAAGTGCTACGTGATTTTTTTTTTTCTTTTATTTTCTTTTTAAGAATGAATGGAGATGTGGTGATTAAAATATGATAGATGTTGGAAGTGTAAGAAGCATTCCAATTATTTTAATTTTCTCTACATGCAACATATGTCATGGCCAAAGAGTATCCAGGGGCAAGCATTTCACTTATTTTGATTTTTTTTTAGAATGAAATACATGGAATGGAAGTGTCACGACAAGGAGGACTTTTAAAAGCATTTGCCAATTTCAATTTTCTTTTGTAGATGAATGGGTCATTAGAGAAGTTTTATTTTCTTTTATTGCTTTTGCCTTAAAATATTTTGAATTGATTTTCTTCTTTTTGGTGGTGAATATGTAGGATAGATGATAATATTGTGCATTTAATGTTTTAGCTTAACCGTTGCATTTTTACAACTTGATTTTGTGTTTGGATGTTTATCTGTTGTAGTTTTCATTTTAATGCTTTCATTTATATTCAGTTGTATTTAATTTTCATCCGCAACCAAAACATTTCAAAACCCCCCACTTAGTGTTAACCTGAGACTGAACCACAAATTGGTCCTTGAGAGACGACCTAGGAGTCACTGCCTAGTACTATACTGCATTCTTTTATGCACAACTTTTGTTGGGAGGTGCGACCCTCGTCACCAAAATGGCGCCGCTGCCGGGGACCAACGGTTCAGTCTTAGGTTTTTGTTGTGTTTGTGTGTGTTGTGTTTTGTCTTGTGTTGTGATGTGATGTGATTTGATGTTCTGTTTTGTGTGTGCGTGTTGCATGTATAAATGTGTCGTGTTTTATTTGTTTCGTGATTTTTAGTATTCTTCTTTTTCCATGTCTACCTATTTTGATTTCGTGAACACTGCTTGTTTTGCTAGTGCCTCTGATTATGATTCTCCTTCTGCATGTTAATCTGATTGTAATTCATATTCTGCTGATTTCTATGTTGAGAACAATACGACTCATCCTCTAATTTCTGAGAGTGCTCTTTGTGAGCCGGTTTCACTTAAGGAGGATGATCTTCATTGCGATCTCACCCCTGGACTGATACATTTGCTGCCTAAGTTTCATGGTTTTGCAGGAGAATGCCCACACAGACATTTGGAGGAGCTCCACATCATGTGCTCTTCAATGAAGCCTCCAGATGTCCCTCTTGATTACATTTTCTTGAGCGCATTTCCGCATTCATTACAAGGAGCAGCTAAGGATTGGAAAGACTCTCTCCCTCTGAGATCCGTTACCGATTGGGGATATCTTGAGCATCAGTTTCTGAGCAAATTCTCCCTTGTGCAGTATGGTTACAGCAACGGTCTTGGATGGAATGACCCTACCTTGGAATGGTATAATGCTCCACAGCATCATTATCAAGAACCACCATTCCAGATTACTTTCATGCCTCCACCAGTCCAGCAATACCAAAGTCAGCAATATGATGCTCCTGCCCAAATAGCTCCTCCGCCTTCTACTTCGGAGCCTACATTGCAGGAGTTGTTGGAGCAGATGACCATGCAGAACCTTCAGTTTCAGCAAGAGAACATGCAGTTCCAGCAAGAAATAGGAGCTGCCATTCAGAGTATGACTGATCAGATAGGGCAGATGGCCACTCAACTCACTGAGGAACAGTCTCAAGATTCAGAGTCATCATTTCAGACTGTTTGGATTCCAGATGATGATGGTGGCATCCACATAGGAGATGGGGAGCAGAGTTATGAGCTTACCACTGTGCAACCTACTTTCCCACCTTCAAATGTCCTTACTCTTGCATCTGAGGAGACTGATAAAGATCTTAAGGAACAGGCAGAAATAAGCAGTAATTCTGAACCAGGTAGACCACCTTCATTTCCCCACAGTCTACCAATCTTCAAGGAAGTGGAGGTAAACATACCTAATTTTGACTATGCTGTTGATGAATATGTTGTTGATAGGTATGTTGATGATTGTATTGTTGATGAGTCTGTTTTTAATTCTTCCTCTCTGCATGATGAGAATCAATTTTTGATATCAAATTCGTATGTTTATTCTCCATGCACTGAACATGAATCTGAATCTGTGGTTGATATTGTTTCTGAATTTGAAATTGATTCATGTTCTGAGAGTTTATCTGTTGTTCAGCCTGTTACACTGGGATTGGGTGGTATACCCCTGCATGTCATTTCTTTGGAACCACATTGCACTAACCCTATTGCAGGAGGTACAAATGAATTTGATCAACAAACACCCACAGTGGACAACAAAGGTGCTGACACTGACAAAAGCTTCAAGATCAATAGGCACCTGCTGAACCCACTCATCAACAATCACTTCTTCTTAGATCCAGCTGTGGAAGACATTTCCCTGCTCGATCAAATATGGAGGATGAAGCAGTTCTTCCTCAAAACTTCTTTGCTGGATCCATTGGTGGAAGACATCTCCCTACAAGTCCAAAATTGGCAACTGCCACCATGATCAGGGGAGTTTTCTTTCTCTCTTCTCCCCCTTTCCCTACTTTTATTGCACTTGTCCATGATCTGTTGACTGTTTTGATTTTCGATCTTATGCTTATGACACATTGAGGGCACTGTGTAGTTTAAGTGTGGTCTATTGGGGGAGATTCTGATTTTTCTTTGTTAGTTTTTGTTTTTCGTGTTAAATTTTTTCTTTTCTAGGTTATTTTTGTCGTGTCTTGTGTACAGTTTTACATGTTTCTCTTGATTTCTGGACTTTATTTAGGTTGTAGATGTGTCTTTCACTTCATTGATACTCTGATTGGTTGGAAATCCTTGCTTTTCTCTGCTTGGAAGATGATTATGATTTTCGAGAGTTGAATTGATTGTGACAGAATTACCCTGTGTGAGATTTGAGCCACTTGATGTTCTTTCTTGTGTGTGATATGTCTCTTGATTGCTTGCACATATGCCTTGGTTTGACTCTTGTTGATAATTCTTGATTAATATGCATGTTTGGAAGTGATAAAGGCATTTTTGTTCTTGAGCCTCTCTAGCCAAATAAGCCTACCTTGTTCTAAACCTTTGAAAACCCTTTTTGAGCCTATACTTTCCTCATTTCTTTGTTTTGAAGCTCATACACTAGCCCTAAGTGAAAAACCATGATTACCTTAACCTTAGGGAATTTTGGAGTTGTGGAAGTGTTTTGGGAACAAGTGTGGTCTCCTTGGGGTTTCTGATGAATTGGTTGGTTGGTTCCTCTTCTTGTTTTATGTTTGTAAATATGTTGTGTATCTTGTCTCTTATAGTTGTGTCCTAACAAAGAGAAAAGAAAAGAGACAGGATGAGAAAAAAAATATAGAGAAAAAAAAAATGAAAAAAAAATAAAAATTTGTGAATAATGGAGTCAAGAAGAGGATTGAATTAGACGTTTTGGGTGTGAGTTGACTGTGTTTACACTTGTTCCCCATTGCTCCTCTATTTCTTTTGGTTTATAGCTTCTCATCCATATGTTATCCTCCCATGTCCTTGGCCCCATTACATCCATAAAAGACCTTTTGATTTGAACATGCATATGTTTTGAGTGTTGATATTAGAGATTTGCCAAGTCTGTTGTTGCTTGCTTTCTTGAGTGCATTGAGTTGACATTTCTTACCTTAGACACTTGAGAGATACAGTGATAGTGCATCTGTGAGGTTCTGTTACTTTTGATTCACCTCTTGAGCTGATTGATCATTTTGCCATGTCTTGAATTGCTTGGATGATTTCATGAGTATCTGTTTTCTCTTATTCATTATGCGTTGGAATTGTCTACTTCTTTTCTCTGTCCAGATTTCTTGAGAACTGTGTAATTCTGTTTGTTTTCTTGTGAGTCTCTGTTTTCTATGTGCTGAGATTGTGTCACTTCCCTGATGTCCCTTGAATTATTCCTTGATTTGCGTCTTGATTTTGCCCAGGAGTGCAAAAGACTAAGTGTGGTCTATTTTGATGAATCAATATTTTATTGATTTCACTTAGTTTATTGTACCGGATTTAATCAAGGAATTGTGCTTGAATGTACAATATTATCCTATTTTTCCTAATTGTGCTAAATTTGATCGGAAATTCTTATTTTAACTAATTTGAATCATCTGAGCTAATTATTTTACAAGGAAAATTTGGAGATACAATTTGGGACATTTGAAGGTTAAATGAGAAATGGAAATTGAGCCAAATGCATCTCAGTCATTTCAATTTTCGCACAGTGCTGCGTGAATGTTGTGTCAACTTGTGTGTCTTCGTTCGAGTTCAATTCTTATCCGTTTTCTATGCAATTTTTTTTTCATAGTTTCGTATGGATGTCTATTTTCACGTATAGTTTTTACTTTGTTCAAATTCATTCTGTGCTGTTCCCAGTATTTATTTTACTCTCATATGTCAGTCCAGTGATTAGTGCTGTTTGTGTCAACTTGTGTGTCTTCGTTTGAGTTCAATTCTTATCCGTTTTCCATGCAATTTTTTTTCATAGTTTCGTCTGGATGTCTATTTTAACATATAGTTTTTACTTTGTTCAAATTCATTCTGTGCTGTTCCCAGTATTTATTTTACTCTCATATGTCAGTCCAGGATTACTGCTGTTTGAGTGATTTCTAATCCGTTGCATTGTTTGCTTGCTGTTTAGTAATTGTGGTGGCTGGAATTGATCATTGGATGATGCTAAGACCTCCCAACACTCTTAAGCAAGTCCTTTAATTCTTGAATTTTAAGAAGCAAAATGGAGGGGACCACATTGAAAGGCAGCAACCAACGGTGTCAGTCATGGCTGGATTAATTTTTGGCCTATTAAGAAAAGTACATTCAATTCAATTGAAGAAATAGCACACATCCTATGTCCTTAAAGGAAGCTGCCACGTGAAATGAGAGAGGGCCCATGAGAAGGGATTTTTGGACAGTAGCACATGGATCCGCACGTTCCCTTTCTTTCTCTTTTGGAAAACAGCAAGCAAAGGGCTGTTGGTGGGCTTCACGTAGCAGAGAAATGTGGTGGCAGAGAGATCACGGAAGCATGGGAGCAGGGGGGTGCATCCAGCATTCCAGCTTGGAAACGTGGAGTCATGGGAGGTGCACACGGAAGGTCCAGTAGCAAAGCAGCACGTGGTGGCCTTCACGGTCATGGCCCAAGGAAGGAGTAAAGAGAAATTTTCCAGCAAGCACACGTCCAAAAAAAAAGAAAAAAACATTGCACAGCTGAAATGGAATGGAGCACGCGGCCCACAAGAAAAGCCACGTCCACGCACACGGGATCCCATGAGTATGAGGGAGAGCCGCCACTGGCCATTCTCAACGGGTTTTCTCTAGTCCACTTGGTTTTGGGACCACGGAACTTTTTTGTTTTTCTCTAGGTTTTTGAACAAAGGAAAAATGTAAGAACTAGAAGGGAACGACCGAGAGAAAGAAGGAGGAAGAATTGATTTTGGCTTGAAAAAGCTGAGCTGCCACCGAGAGGAGAGTGGATCTGGAGAAAGAAAGCAAGCATGGAGGTTCCAGTAGCCACCTTGGGGGAGATTTATTTTTGGTGTAGTGAATGAACACATGGTCTTGTTCTTGTTTTTGTCTTCATGTTTGAACCAGATATTTATTTTTATATTAGTGTTATTTTGCTGTGAAGAAGTATGCATGCTGCCAGCTTTTATATATTTTTTTATTTGGTGATTAAATGCTTTGGAGAGTTAGATGAAAGATGATGGAAAACCATGTCCAAGAGTTGCTCACGGTGATTGGTGGGTTCTTTTAGCAAAAGCTGATTTATTTTAGTTGAAAGAACTTGAACAAGGCGTTAAATTATTGGTACAGCTGAGAATTAATCCACTTTTGAAAGCAAAAAGTAGAAGGATGGTTGGTGATTTACGTAAAGAAAGAAGAAGTGCTACGTGATTTTTTTTTTCTTTTATTTTCTTTTTAAGAATGAATGGAGATGTGGTGATTAAAATATGATAGATGTTGGAAGTGTAAGAAGCATTCCAATTATTTTAATTTTCTCTACATGCAACATATGTCATGGCCAAAGAGTATCCAGGGGCAAGCATTTCACTTATTTTGATTTTTTTTTAGAATGAAATACATGGAATGGAAGTGTCACGACAAGGAGGACTTTTAAAAGCATTTGCCAATTTCAATTTTCTTTTGTAGATGAATGGGTCATTAGAGAAGTTTTATTTTCTTTTATTGCTTTTGCCTTAAAATATTTTGAATTGATTTTCTTCTTTTTGGTGGTGAATATGTAGGATAGATGATAATATTGTGCATTTAATGTTTTAGCTTAACCGTTGCATTTTTACAACTTGATTTTGTGTTTGGATGTTTATCTGTTGTAGTTTTCATTTTAATGCTTTCATTTATATTCAGTTGTATTTAATTTTCATCCGCAACCAAAACATTTCAAAACCCCCCACTTAGTGTTAACCTGAGACTGAACCACAAATTGGTCCTTGAGAGACGACCTAGGAGTCACTGCCTAGTACTATACTGCATTCTTTTATGCACAACTTTTGTTGGGAGGTGCGACCCTCGTCACCAAGCGTCCAACAAGCATGGGAGGCACCACGCGTCCATCTTTTGAGCAGCAGCAAGCCCAGCAGAGAGAATACACACGTCCAGGAAGGATGAAGTGCTACGCACGCTCACGGGCTGAAGACCAAAAGCAGCTGCTACGTCCACATGCTGCCACGTCCACACAGCCCATCAACACACGTCCAACAGCCTTGTGTCCAGCCGAGAAGCGTTCCAGCAGCTTGGGAGAAAAACCTGGTCCAGCAAGTGAAGGGGTTACGAAAAGAAGCTCACGACCCAACATGTTTCTTCACATTCCAGCACACTCCATGCCCATGCATCCAGCACACTCCACGCCCACGCATCCAGCACTCATGTTGGTCCAACATCCAGCCTTCACACAGCAAATAGGGTCCAGCCGCAACTTAGGAGATATATTGATTTTTGGCAAAAAGGTAGCAGTAGTGGAGAGAATGGAGGGCTATGGGTAGCAGCAGGAACGCACTAGCTGTAGCCGCCACGGGGGAGAATGGTTGAGCTGGAAGGAATATGAGAAAGGGGCACACTTGGAGGAGGCGGTAGCCACGAAGGAGAGAGGAGAGACACACGGTCGAGAAGCAACCTCAGTTTTGTTTTAAGCTTTGCTTTTGAACGTTTCTTTTTGGAGAAAGCTTGGAACGTTTTGCATTGGTTGAATGAAAAAAAAATACACTTTCTTTTCCTTTTAATTTTGTGCAAGGCTGGAAGGTTTTATTTAAGAGTTTATCACTGAATGAAAACCGTGCACGGTTATTTTTATTTTCTTTTCTGGAGCGGTACACATTGAGCTTGTCACGGCTTGATGATGATGGGATGAGAGCACGACACATTGGATTCATTTTGAGTTTCTTTTGGAAGAAGTGGATTTTGCTTTTGGAAAAGAAGGATGCACGGTGTTTCAATTGCTTTGGGAATGCATTTACTTTATTTGATTTAGGGGTGCTGATTTACTTTCTTGGAAGGAAGCACAATTTTATTTTCTCTCTTTGGAAGCTCTCGGTTGCATGATTGTCTTTTGTTTTCCTTTAGCTCTAAAAAGATCTCTTTATATTGTGTTGATGCTTGAATAGGTGGTGATTTTGTTTTACAATTTCCAAGCTTCATTCTAATGTGCATTTAATTGGTTAGTTCAACATTTCAAGTTAAGAGCATTGTGTGTTCTGTCATTTATTTCTTGCATGTTAACTAGTTCACACATCTTGCTTTAGGACTATTCAGTTTAATGTTTTCATTTTCTTTGAGTGTTTTCAATTATATTTGGTTGTATTTAATTTTCAGTTTTAATTTAGTTCATTTTTAATCACGAAAACACTTTCAAACCCCCCCCCCCCCCCCCACTGCGTGTTTGACCTGAGACTGAATCACATTTGGTCCTTGAGAGACGACCTAGGAGTCACTTCCTAGTTTATACTGCATTAATTTTGCAATCAATTTTTGTGTGAGGTGTGACCCTCTCAACAGTAAGCTAGGAAGAAAGAAAACATTTCACGAAGGTGCCGCTCAGTGAAATAGTTTTTTTTTGGTTGCCCTTAGCGGGACCCGAGTCCATTAGGGTATTTTTACACTTGTTTACCTCTCGGCAAGTGTAACCGAATCGTAGACAGTAATAATTCTGGTAAGACCAAGTATCATTTCCCAAGAGACTCAAGGCCTAGACACTTATGTGATTAATTGATTAATTAAGACTTGAGAACAAAGTGTTTTAAGTTTCAAATGCACAAAACTGAAAAGTAAATATGTATGCATATGATGATCAATGGCAAGAAGAAACAAAAGCGTGAATGGAAATATATGGATGAATATGTTGTTGGGGTTTATCAAGTTCATCTTTTCCACTCTCTTGTATTTAGGAATTCATCATTCTTTTCATTAATGTTAATGCCACTTTCTAAATTATTTTAAAGCCGATTCCTCGGCGAAGAAAGCCTAATCATAATCGCTAGTTTACAATCTCTTGTCTCCCTAGCAATTAATCATGCATTACAATGAACAGAAGCTTAAAGGCAACCAACCATCATACTCCTATCTCTAGGTTGGTAATATACTGTTGGGAGAGATTCCCCAGATCTAGACTTCCCCGTACGTTCCCGTATCGACAAAACCAATAATCATGACATCGAATGAGTTAAACTATGCATGCTTTGAGCAAAGAGGAAAAACCCTAACTATTAATGAAAGAAAGCACGTATCATATAAATGATCTTGAAGAACAAATTCCATACAAGAGAGTTTCTAAAGATTTACATTGATTCCCCAACAACAAAATAAGTTTAGTTCACCATATTCATGGTGAAACTAGATGAAATACAATGAAAAAAAATGAAAGATAGAACCCGAGAAAGTTGAGAAAGGAGCCTTAACATCCAAAATCCTCCTCCAAGGGGGGAAAGAGAGTGTTTTTGCTTCGTCCCAACCAAAGATACAAACCCTAGAACGTTCTAAAGCTTATATAATATTCTAAAAAATACAGAAAAGTAGGCCCAAGCCCAGAAAAGTGCCGCTCAACGGTAGTATCGCAAGTCACTTCTTCCCCTCAGCGCCTTTTCTCCCTTCAACGGTGCCAACAGTTCTTGCGAGTGCCGCTCAACGGTAATTGGCGTTGTGCGGTACTTCTGTTTTCTCCTCTTTTGCACTTTTCTTGTTCTTTTCTGATTCCATCTCTATCCCTTTTCACTTCTTTCTTCAATTTCATGTAAACACCTGCAAAAACAAGGGAATCAAGCATAAAACTTGTCCAACTCTATTATTTCAAATAATTCAACAAAATCATGAGTTCAAGCCAATTTCTAAGTCATAAAGGTTGTAATGAAGTAAATTTTAAGTATAAAAATAACAATTTTTCAACTGTTATCACAACCCCAAACTTAGAACTTTGCTTGTCCTCAAGCAAATAAGATGTAACTCAATCTTCTACCCGTCAATTCAATGGTTCACCACATTCAAAAATCTTTCTTTCAAGATAAGTAAATACTCAATTTAGCTCATCACAAAACTTCAATCAAGATGTGCATATGCTTTCAGTGTTCACTCAGTCATATAATTTCCAACAAATGTTATTTTCATGAATGATCAATCAACTAAGCAAAGATGTTCTTATGGAATCTATCCTTACTAGATAAAGTGTTTCACTCAACACACAAGTATATAGCATAAATTCACTCATTCACTTTATTATCACAATGTCACATGAATCAAACTTTGCCTTTCATTTAACCACAATCAAAAACACTCACAAGCAAGCATCATCAAAAGGACTTTTCAATGGCTTATAATGTGGCTGGGATAATAATAACAATTAGTTTTTCTGCATCACAAAACCCTTGAGTTCATAGAATCATCTAAACACAACCATTCTTAAGTATTCCCAGCTTTCTTTTGCATTGAGCTTTTCTCTTCTTTTTCTTTGGCTTTTCACATGCTCCTTTGGCTCAATGCTTTATATTTTCCCTTTCTATTCTCCAACAACCCCAAACTTGAACATTTATCAATACCACAAAATAATTTCAACTTAACTCAAGGTAAAGCTTTTCAAAAAGGGTTTTCAAATCATGTTCAAGGCTACGGGTTCAAAGGATAGATCACATAGTGGTCTCTTTTAGTGGGCTAATTCCATGTATTTGGCTAATAGAAGGATACCAACAAATGGCCTTGATCATATGATGCAAACAAGCAATTGATTCAATCATAGAAAACCTGGGCAAAGTCATTCATGCTTTCAAAGTAATATTATTCAACAACAACTCTGGAGCTCAAAATCTCACAAATCGGTTCATTCATATTCCATATACCCATCCTGCTTAGCATCATAATCACAATCATAGCTCGTGAACCACCTGTATAAGCATATAATGTGCACAATCTCAATCATCAATCAAGATCAAAACATCATCAAGCATTACTTATCACAAAATAGTCACAAGCAAACCGCCATAACAGACAAGTTTCAAATTGAGTACATCAACCCTATTCTAAAAACAGAAGCAAATAAGTTCAATATTACAAAACAAAAGATAGAAAAGATCCTGCTCTAGTGCTGATAGCATCCATCAGTAGATGCTATCTCAGCTCCTCATTAACCTGTGCTGTCATTTGTATCTTCCAACTCTTCATTGTCTTCAGCATCCTCAAATGCGTCATCATCCTCATCTTCATCTTCCTCCATGGCTGAAGCTTCAGCTGCTCCAGCTCTGTTGCCTTTCCTCTAGCCAATCCACCACACTATGGAATTCATCCATAGTCCACCTGTGTGCTGGGGGTGTATCATATAACCCAATAATCATCTCCAAATTCATCTAGTGAGGATAGCTTCCATATACACTTGTGTGTTTGAGTAAAACACTTTATCTAGAGAGGATAGATTCCATGAACACATAAGAACATCTTTGCTTAGTTGATTGATCATTCATGAAACTAGCATTTGTTGAATATTATGTGATTGAGTGAACATTGAAAGCATATGCACATCTTGATTGAAGTCTTGTTGATGAGCTAAATTGAGTATTTACTTATCTTGAAAGAATGATTTTTGAATGTGGTGAACCATTGAATGAATTAGTAGAAGATTGAGTTACATCTTATTTGCTTGAGGACAAGCAAAGTTCTAAGTTTGGGGTTGTGATAACAGTTTAAAAATTGTTATTTTTATACTTAAAATTGACTTCAATTACAACCTTTATGACTTAGAAATTAGCTTGAATTCATGATTTTGTTGAATTGTTGGAAACAATAGAATTGGACAGGTTTTATGCTTGATTTCCTTGTTTTTTGTAGGTTTTTAGATGATATTGATGAAAAGAGTGAAAAGGGATAGAGATGGAATCATAAAAGGACACAAAAAGTGAAAAAGAAAAGAAACCGCAAGTACCGCTCAGCGCCAATTACCGCTGAGCGACACTCTCAAAGACCCGTTCGCACCGCTGAGGGGAGAAATGCCGCTGAGGGGAAGAATGGAGCACTCGCTACTACCGCTCATCGGTATTTATCACTGAGTGGCACTTTTCTGGGCTTGGGCTTACTTTTCTGTATTTTTTGGAATATTATATAAGGTTTTAGTTAACCTAAGTCAGTCATCTTTGGTTGGGAACGAAGCAAAATACACTCTTTCATCCCTTGGAGGAGGATTTTGGATGCTAAGGCTCCTTTCTCAACTTTCTAGGGTTCTATCTTTCACTTTTCCATTGTATTTCATATAGTTTCACCATGAATATAGTGAACTAAACTTTTATTGTTGTTGGGGAATCAATGTAAATCCTTAGAAACTCTCTTGTATGGAATTTGTTCTTCAAGATCATTTTTATGATACATGCTTTCTTTCATTAATAGTTAGGGTTTTTCCTCTTTGCTCAAAGCATGCATTGTTTAACTCATTTGATGTCATGATTATTGGTTTTGTCGATATGGGAACGTACGGGGAAATCTAGATCTGGGGAATCTCTCCCAACAGTATATTACAAACCTAGACATAGGAGTATGATGGTTGGTTGCCTTTAAGCTTTTGTTCACTATGATGCATGATTAATTATTAGGGAGACAAGACATTGTAAACTAGTAATTATGATTAGGCTTTCTTCGCCGAGGAATCGGGTTTAAAATAATTTAGAAAGTGGCATTAACATTAATGAAAAGAATGATGAATTCCTAAATACAAGAGAGTGGAAAGGATGAAATTGATAAACCCCAACAACATATTCATCCATAGATTTCAATTCATGTGTTTTGTTTCTTCTTGCCCGTTGATCATCACATGCATACATATTTACTTTTCAGTCTTTTGCATTTGAAACTTACAACAATTTGTTCTCAAGTCTTAATTAATTAATAAATCACATAACTGTCTAGGCCGTGAGTCTCTTGGGAAACGATACTTGGTCTTACCAGGATTATTACTTTATACGATTCGGTTACACTTGCCGAGGGTTAAACAAAGAAGAGCTGAATCAATTTGAAAGGAGTGATGTTTGGGAACTCCTAAACAAGATGATTATCAAATCATTGGAACAAAGTGAGTGTTTAGAAACAAGCTTGATGAAGATGGAAACATCATAAAGAACAAAGCAAGGCTAGTTGCAAAGGGCTACTGTCAAGAGGAAGGTATAGACTATAATGAAACTTACGCCCCGGTAGCCAAGTTAGAAGCAATTAGATTGTTACTTGCTTATGCATCTTTGATGAAGTTTAAATTGTATCAAATGGATGTGAAAAGTTCATTTTTGAATGGTTTCATAAAAGAAGAGGTTTATGTTAGTCAACCTCCTGGTTTTGAGGATTTTAAATATCCTGATCATGTTTATAAATTGAAAAAGGCCTTGTATGGTCTTAAACAGGCACCTAGGTCTTGGTATGAAAGACTTAGTACCTTCTTGATTGAGAATAAATTTTGAAGAGGAAAGGTTGGTTCAACCTTGTTTATTAAGAAAGTAGGAAAACACATCTTGATTCTTCAAGTGTACGTAGATGATATTTTTTTTGGGTCTACAAATGATTCATTGTGTGAAGGATTTGCACATATAATGCAAGGTGAGTTTGAGATGTCTATGATGGGTGAGTGTTGAGAGGGTCGCACCTCCCACAAAAGTTGTGCATAAAAGAATGCAGTATAGTACTAGGAAGTGACTCCTAGGTCGTCTCTCAAGGACCAAATTGTGGTTCGAGTCTTAAGTCAAACACGTAGGGAGGGGTTTTTGAAAGTGTTTTTGTGATTGTAAATAAACTAAATTAAAACTGGAAATTAAATTCAACCGAACATAATTGAAAACACTGAAATAAATGAACAAAGCATGATGACCAAACGATCCTACATTGTAACCGAACGATTTCTAAAACAAGTGAGGAAATTGGAAATGCAAAAAAAATAAAGAAGCCGAACAAAACCGAATGGACAACATAGTGAATGGAAACAGTAAATTGTCCTAAAACAAAATGTGTGAACTAATTAGAATGTAGAAAATAAAAAAAAAACACATGATATGCCAATCAAACCTAACACTTAAACTAAAACATTAAATACCCAATGTGGCTTGGAATTAAAATTAAATGCTCAAAGTGAGTGCAAATTGTAATGCTAAAAATAAACAACAAAATAATAGGATAACATGAAATCCAATACTTAAACTAATAAAGAAAGAAGGCATGTTGCAGCTGGATGTGACCGTGGCTTTCTCTCCATCCTATGATTCAGCCCTCCTACTTTGACCGTTCCACCTTCCTAAAAAAAAATCTCCAAAAGCTTAGCTACTTTCCCTCTACTAGCCGTAACATCCCTGCACCAACCATGTCACCAATTGCTTTGCCTCCTTTTCATTCCCAAGGCATCAAAATAAAATCATAAAACATCACTTCATCGTCCCCTCAACCGCGTGAACATTCAAGCATGAAAGCAATAAGGGCTTCAATCAAAGGTGCATAAAAATCCAAAATGAAAGAGGCAAGAAATAAATGCAGCAAATAACAATTAACATAAGCTCTTGTGCACATTCTTTTTCATTCAATAGAAAACTAAAGATGAGTCCAACGCATGTTACTTAAATGAAATAAAATTCAGAATATGCTCTCCCATTCATCCCCTGTAAAGTACTCTCAAAGAAAGGAACAAAGAAAAACAAAAGAAGACCAAGTCCGCACACCCTCAAAACAAGTGGTGGCCGGCTCTCTCCTTCATCCGTAACCCTCCATATGTGTTTTTCTTTCTCCAACTCTTCTTCCGTGGCGGCTGGACGTGTGTCCCCATTTCCTCCCTCCTTTTCTCCAAAACTTCTAGACCTACCTCCACGTGGGTTGCTCTCCTTCCATATGTTGGACCTATTTCTTTTCTGCTTCTCTGCTGGACTCCCGAGTTACTGTGTGCACCGCATGTTGCTTGCTGGACTTTCCTTCACCTTTTCTCTCCATGCACGCACCACTTCCAATCTGCTGTGTTGCTTGCTGGACACACCCCCTCTGCTTCCCATTCTCGCGTGAAACCCCTTGCTTAAGCTGGATGTGGGCCGCGTGTGCTTTGACCGTGTGTTGATGTCCTGGACGTGTGTGTGGAGTGTGCTGGGCCATGGCTTCTTCGTGCACACCCGCTGCTTTCCTTGCTGGACCATGAACGTGGCAGCTGCTTCCAGATGCCACTGGACTCCCGTGCGTGTGAGTTTCTTTCTCCTTCCAGCCGTTGGGCCAATTGCCTTCCGCGTGTGAGGTTCTTTCTCCTTCCAGCTAGCACCGTGCAACCTCTTCCTTCCACGTGGCCCCCCTCCATTGGTGTCCTTTACTTTAAAAGAGAAAGAAGATTCCTTGACAGCTGGTTGCCTAGGCCGTGTGGTGTGATGATTCCAAGCTAATTTTGCTTCTTAAAATTCATGAAGTGAATGACATGTTCTCCCTCTTTCACGTGCAGCCCCATCCATTCTTTATTCATCAATTTCATGGACCCACGTTTTTGGACATGAGCACAAGAGCCGTGTGCTTCTAACATGCTGCCACACTCCATTTCCCAATTAAAAGTCCAAATCCAAAAGCTTCTATGTGTGTAGTGAAAGAGCACGGAGCTTCATAGTCTGCACATCTTTTTCTATTCAACACAAAATGAATCAATGCAGTGTACCTTCTTTCTTTTTTTCTTCCTGCACCCCCTCCTTTCTTTACTTCACTAAAACAGATCCACCTTCTCCACTGGACGGTGCTTGCTGGAATCAAGCTCCAAAGGTGCATAAACCAAGTTTTGGAAAAATGAAAGCCACTTCCTCTGCTGGACCGTGAATGTGGCTGCTTTCTTTTTTTTTTCTTTGCTATCCAATAAAGCCAAGCTATTGTATGCCTTTTTTAAGAGTGTTGGAAGGTCTTAGCATCGTCCAATGATCAATTCCAGCCACCACAATTACTAAACAGCAAGCAAACAATGCAAACAGATTAGAAATCACTTAAACAGTAATCACTGGACTGACATATGAGAGTAAAATAAATACTGGGAACAGCACAGAACGAATTTGAACAAAGTAAAAACTATACGTTAAAATAGACATCTAGACGAAACTATGAAAAAAATTGCATGGAAAACGGATAAGAATTGAACTCAAACGAAGACACACAAGTTGACACAACATTCACGCGGCAGCCAGCGAAAATAAAAAATGGGTAAGATGCATTGGCTCAATTGCCATTTCTCATTTAGCTTTCAAATGTCCTCAATAAATCTGGACAGAGAAAAGAAGTAGACAATATCCAACACAAAATCGAAGAAAGCAGATACTCATGTAATCATCCAAGCAATTCAAGACAGGACAAAATGATCAATCAGTTCAAGAGGTGAATCAAAAGTAACAGAGCCTCACAGATGCACTATCAGTGTTTCTCTCAAGTGTCTACGGTAAGCAATTTCAACTCAATGCACTCAAGAAAGCAAACAACAACAGACTTGGCAAGCCTCTAATATCAACACTCAAGCACATACGCATGTTCAAATCAAAAGGTCTTTTCATGGTTGTAATGGGGCCAAGGACAAGGCAGGATATATCTGGATAAGAAGCTACAAACCATAAGGAACAAAGGAGCAATGGGGAACAAGTGTAAACACATTCAAACACACCCACAACCTCTAATTCCATCCTCTTCTTGACTCCATTATTCATAATTATTCACAATTTTTTTTTCTATTTTTCTGCTCTCTTTTTTTTTTTTCATCCTGTCTCTTTTCTTTTCTCTATTCAGCACACAATTTCAAGAGACAAGATACACATATATTTACGAAACAAAACAAGAGGAACCAACTAGCCAATTCATCAGAATCCCCAGGAAGACCACACTTGTTCCCAAAACACTTCCAAAGCTCCAAAATTCCCTAAGGTTAAGTTAAACATGGTTTTTCACTTAGGGCTAGTGTATGAGCTTCAAAACAAAGAAATGGGGAAAGTACAGGCTCAAAAGGGTTATCAAAGGATCACAATAAGGTAGGCTTATTTGGCTAGAGAGGCTCAAGAACAAAACCGCCTTTATCACTTCCAAACATGCATATCAATCAAGAATTTTCAACAAGAGTCAAGCCAAGGCATATGTGCAAGCAATCAAGAGACATATCACACACAAGAAAGAACATAAAGTGGCTCAAATTCTCACACAGGGCATTTGTGTCACAATCAATTCAACTTTCAAACATCATGATCATCTTCCAAGCAAAGAAAAGCAAGGGATTTCAAACCAATAAGTATCAATCAAGTGAAGTGAAAGACGAGTCTACAACTTTAACACAGTCCAGAAATGAAGAGAATCATGCAAAATTGTATACAAGATAAAACAAAACTACCTAGAAAAGAAAAAAAATTTAACACGAAAAACAAAAACTAACAAAGAAAAATAAAAATCTCCCCCAATAGACCACACTTAAACTACACAGTGTCCTCAATGTGTCACAAACAATAAGATCAGAAATCAGAACAGTGAACAAATCATGGACAAGTGCAATAAAAGTACGGAAAGGGGGAGAAGAGAGAAAGAAAACTCCCCTGGTCATGGTGGCAGTTGCCAATTTTGGACTATCAGGGAGATGTCTTCCACCACAGGATCCAGCCAAGAAGTTTTGAGGAAAAATTGCTTCATCCTCCATATTTGATCAAGCAGGGAAATGTCTTCCACAGCTGGATCTAAGAAGAAGTGATTGTTGATGAGTGGGTTCAGTAGGTGCCTATTGATCTTGAAGCTTTTGTCAGTGTCAGCACCTTTGTTGTCCACTGTGGGTGTTTGTTGATCAAATTCATTTGTACCTCCTGCAATAGGGTTAGTGCAATGTGGTTCCAAAGAAATGACATGCAGGGGTATAACACCCAATCCCAGTGTAACAGGCTGAACAACAGATAAACTCTCAGAACATGAATCAATTTCAAATTCAGAAACAATATCAACCACAGATTCAGATTCATGTTCAGTGCATGGAGAATAAACATACGAATTTGATATCAAAAATTGATTCTCATCATGCAGAGAGGAAGAATTAAAAACAGACTCATCAACAATACAATCACCAACATACCTATCAACAGCATAATCATCGACAGCATAGTCAAAATTAGGTATGTTTTCCTCCACTTCCCTAAAGATTGGAAAAGTGGTGGAAGATGAAAATTGTCTACCTGATTCAAAATTACTGCTTATACCTGCCTGGTCCTCAAGATCTTCAGCAGTCTCCTCAGGTGCAAGAGTGGGACCATCTGAAGGTGGGAAAGTATGTGGCGCAGTAGTAAGCTCATGACTCTTCTCCCCATCTTCTATGTTGATGCCACTATCATCATCATCTGGAATCTGAACAGTCTGAAATGGTAACTCTAACAGTTGAGACTGTTCCTGATTAAGTTGTGTGGCCATCTCCCCCATCTGATCAGTCAAATTTTGAATGGACGCTCTGGTCTCTTGCATGAACTCAATGTTCTGCATGGCCATCTGCCTCAGTAACTCCTTCAATGTAGGCTCGGAATTAGAAGGTTGAGGAGCTATTTGGGCAGGATCATCATATTGCTGACTTTGGTATTGCTGGACTGGCGGAGAAATAAAGGTATTTTGAGATGGTGCTTCCTGATATTTTTGTGGAGTTTCATACCATCCCAAACCAGTGTCATTCCATCCAGAATCGTTGTTGTAACTATTTTGCACAGGAGGGAATTTCTTCAGAAACTGATGCTTAAGATTTTCCCATATGGTAACGCATCCTCGAGGAAGACGATCTTTCCAATCCTTTGCTGCTCCTTTTAATGAGTACGAAAATGCCCTTAAGAAAACCTGATCATCCGGGACATTTGGAGGTTTCATAAAACAACAAATTCGATAGAACCGCTCCAAATGTGCATGTGGGCATTCATCTGCAAAACCATGAAACTGGGGCAACAATTTTATCATTCCAGTGTTGAGAAAGAGATGATCACCATCCCTATTAGGTAGAACTGGCTCCCAAGGAGCGCTCTCAGGAAATTGAGGATGAGCCATATAGTTCTCAACATAAAAATTAGCAGAATTACAACCAGAGTACCATGCAGAAGGAGAATCATGATCAGAGGCACTCGTAGAATAAGCATTATTCACATAACCAGAATAGGTAGACATGGAAAAAGAAAAATACTAAAAATTACGAAACAAACAAACACAACACATTTAAACATGCAACACGCACACACAAAACAGAACATCACATCACATCACATCACAACACAAGACAAAACACAACACACACAAACACAACAAAAACCTAAGACTGAACCATTGGTCCCCGACAGCGGCGCCATTTTGTTGAGAGGGTCGCACCTCCCACAAAAGTTGTGCATAAAAGAATGCAGTATAGTACTAGGAAGTGACTCCTAGGTCGTCTCTCAAGGACCAAATTGTGGTTCGAGTCTTAAGTCAAACACGTAGGGGGGGGGGGTTTTTAAAGTGTTTTTGTGATTGTAAATAAACTAAATTAAAACTGGAAATTAAATTCAACCGAACATAATTGAAAACACTGAAATAAATGAACAAAGCATGATGACCAAACGATCCTACATTGTAACCGAACGATTTCTAAAACAAGTGAGGAAATTGGAAATGCAAAAAAAATAAAGAAGCCGAACAAAACCGAATGGACAACATAGTGAATGGAAACAGTAAATTGTCCTAAAACAAAATGTGTGAACTAATTAGAATGTAGAAAATAAAAAAAAAACACATGATATGCCAATCAAACCTAACACTTAAACTAAAACATTAAATACCCAATGTGGCTTGGAATTAAAATTAAATGCTCAAAGTGAGTGCAAATTGTAATGCTAAAAATAAATAACAAAATAATAGGATAACATGAAATCCAATACTTAAACTAATAAAGAAAGAAGGCATGTTCCAGCTGGATGTGACCGTGGCTTTCTCTCCATCCTATGATTCAGCCCTCCTACTTTGACCGTTCCACTTTCCTAAAAAAAAATCTCCAAAAGCTTAGCTACTTTCCCTCTACTAGCCGTAACATCCCTGCACCAACCATGTCACCAATTGCTTTGCCTCCTTTTCATTCCCAAGGCTTCAAAATAAAATCATAAAACATCACTTCATCGTCCCCTCAACCGCGTGAACATTCAAGCATGAAAGCAATAAGGGCTTCAATCAAAGGTGCATAAAAATCCAAAATGAAAGAGGCAAGAAATAAATGCAGCAAATAACAATTAACATAAGCTCTTGTGCACATTCTTTTTCATTCAATAGAAAACTAAAGATGAGTCCAACGCATGTTACTTAAATGAAATAAAATTCAGAATATGCTCTCCCATTCATCCCCTGTAAAGTACTCTCAAAGAAAGGAACAAAGAAAAACAAAAGAAGACCAAGTCCGCACACCCTCAAAACAAGTGGTGGCTGGCTCTCTCCTTCATCCGTAACCCTCCATATGTGTTTTTCTTTCTCCAACTCTTCTTCCGTGGCGGCTGGACGTGTGTCCCTATTTCCTCCCTCCTTTTCTCCAAAACTTCTAGACCTACCTCCACGTGGGTTGCTCTCCTTCCATGTGTTGGACCTATTTCTTTTCTGCTTCTCTGCTGGACTCCCGAGTTACTGTCTGCACCGCATGTTGCTTGCTGGACTTTCCTTCACCTTTTCTCTCCATGCACACACCACTTCCAATCTGCTGTGTTGCTTGCTGGACACACCCCCTCTGCTTCCCATTCTCGCGTGAAACCCCTTGCTTAAGCTGGATGTGGGCCGCGTGTGCTTTGACCGTGTGTTGATGTCCTGGACGTGTGTGTGGAGTGTGCTGGGCCATGGCTTCTTCGTGCACACCCGCTGCTTTCCTTGCTGGACCATGAACGTGGCAGCTGCTTCCAGATGCCACTGGACTCCCGTGCGTGGGAGTTTCTTTCTCCTTCCAGCCGTTGGGCCAATTGCCTTCCGCGTGTGAGGTTCTTTCTCCTTCCAGCCAGCACCGTGCAACCTCTTCCTTCCACGTGGCCCCCCTCCATTGGTGTCCTTTACTTTAAAAGAGAAAGAAGATTCCTTGACAGCTGGTTGCCTAGGCCGTGTGGTGTGATGATTCCAAGCCAATTTTGCTTCTTAAAATTCATGAAGTGAATGACATGTTCTCCCTCTTTCACGTGCAGCCCCATCCATTCTTTATTCATCAATTTCATGGACCCACGTTTTTGGACATGAGCACAAGAGCCGTGTGCTTCTAACATGCTGCCACACTCCATTTCCCAATTAAAAGTCCAAATCCAAAAGCTTCTATGTGTGTAGTGAAAGAGCACGGAGCTTCATAGTCTGCACATCTTTTTCTATTCAACACAAAATGAATCAATGCAGTGTAGCTTCTTTCTTTTTTTCTTTCTGCACCCCCTCCTTTCTTTACTTCACTAAAACAGATCCACCTTCTCCACTGGACGGTGCTTGCTGGAATCAAGCTCCAAAGGTGCATAAACCAAGTTTTGGAAAAATGAAAGCCACTTCCTCTGCTGGACCGTGAATGTGGCTGCTTTCTTTTTTTTTTCTTTGCTATCCAATAAAGCCAAGCTATTGTATGCCTTGTTTAAGAGTGTTGGAAGGTCTTAGCATCGTCCAATGATCAATTCCAGCCACCACAATTACTAAACAGCAAGCAAACAATGCAAACAGATTAGAAATCACTCAAACAGTAATCACTGGACTGACATATGAGAGTAAAATAAATACTGGGAACAGCACAGAACGAATTTGAACAAAGTAAAAACTATACGTTAAAATAGACATCTAGACGAAACTATGAAAAAAAATTGCATGGAAAACGGATAAGAATTGAACTCAAACGAAGACACACAAGTTGACACAACATTCACGCGGCAGCCAGCGAAAATAAAAAATGGCTAAGATGCATTGGCTCAATTGCCATTTCTCATTTAGCTTTCAAATGTCCCAAAAAGTTATCCAAAATTTTCCCGTAATTAATAATGCAAAATAATAAGCTCAGATAATTCAAATTAGTTAAAATAAGAATTTCCGATCAAATTAAGCACAATTAGGAAAAACAGGAAAATACCGGACGTTTAAGCACAATTTCCTAATTAAATTCGGTACAATAAACTAAGTGAAGTGAACAAAATATTGACTCATCAGTGAGCTGAATTTCTTTTTAGGACTGCAACTAAAGCAAATGGATGGGGGAACCTTTGTCTCAGAAACTAAATATTGTAGAGAAGTACTTAAGAAGTTTGGTATGGATACTTGTAAAGAAGGCAACACAACAATGACAACCTCCTGCTATTTAGATAAGGATGAATGTGGTGAAGGAGTAAATGAAACCATGTTTAGAGGAATGATAGGCTCTCTACTGTATCTAACTGCTAGTAGACCAGACATTATGCAAAGTGTATGTGTGTGTGCTAGGTACCAAGCAAATCATAAGGAATCTCATTTAATTGCTGTCAAAAGGATTTTGAAATACCTTAAAGGAACCACATCTTTTGGACTTTGGTATCGCTCTGATGCTTCAGCTAGTTTAATAGGTTATTCCGACGCAGATTATGGTGGCTGTAAAATTGATAGGAAACGTACTAGTGGAACTTGTCATTTTATGGGCTGTTCTTTAGTGTCTTGGCACTCAAAGAAACAAGCTTCTGTAGCCTTGTCTACCACTGAAGTTGAATACACTGCTACTGGAAATTGTTGTGCCCAAATTTTATGGATGAAACAACAATTGGAGGACTTTGATATCTTCCTTGATCACATTCCTCTGAAATGTGATAATACTAGTGCTATAAACCTAACCAAGAACCCCATAATGCACTCAAGAACAAAGCATATTGAGATTAGACATCATTTCTTAAGAGATCATGTTCGAAAGGGAGATTGCCAAATAGAATACATTGATACTTTACATCAATTAGCTGATATCTTTACAAAAGCACTGCTTAAAGATAGATTCTACGAGCTTAGAAGAGAGGTAGGAGTGTTAGATATGTCTTAGGCTCAAGATTTCTGAAATTTTCACAATTCTCGTAAGCTTAGCGTTTTTAATCGATTATCACACGAGAATAATCGATTATTTTTTGGCTTTGGCAAAAGCCTTCAATTGCAGATAATCGATTATCACATAGAACAATCGATTATTCTCACTCAAACCCAAATCTGGACACTTATGAGCAGATAATCGATGATCTTCATCTGTAATCGATTAGCATACAATTCTGGAAAGTGACTCTTTGAGCAGATAATCGATTATCACGAGACCAGTTTCTAAAAATAGAGTCGTTGCAGCGAATCCTAACGACTATAAACGACTCAAAACGGCTAGTTTCTTGATTTTTCTTATAAATAGCCCCCTATAATCGATTAATGGTCACACCAGGTTCAATTCAAATCTGAAGCAGTTTTTCTTCATTTCTCTCAATTCATTCCAAGTTTCCCTCTATCCACTTCTTTCATGGCTGAATCAAGAAGAAACCGTAGGAGAACCACTGGTGCATCTTCTTCTTCCAGACCTCGTCCTATAACCATTAATGGGTGGATTTCAGATCAAGAAAAACATGCGGATTATGTCCACTTCTGGCAAGAACCACGAATCATGGTGGTAAAGTTCATACGCCTTGATTTTTATCGATTTTATGGTTTTCAATTTCCAGATCTGTTTGGTGCTCAAGGACTTACTCATCTCGTGGAGCAAAAGGGGTGCATCTACCCATATCTCATCCGTGTCTTCTACTTCAATTTGTGTTATCGTGACAGAATCATCACAACAAAAGTGAAAGGAGTCCCAATTATTTTGGATGATGACGTCTGAACGAATGTCGCACAACTTACAATCTAGGATGATGCTGTCAAAGTCCATCTTGGCGTCCCGGACTTCAATCGTCTCCTCGCCTTTCAATCCTTTTTGCGTCATCCTGAACAACAAACCAACTGTGGACAACTGCTAGGTTGTGGATTCAAGGTTGAAGAACGGATGATCCACTAGTTAATTGTGTGGCTTCTATGTCCTCGTGCCACTAACCATGCTCAATGTTCGGAGATGGATCTTCTACTCTTGCATGGGATTTTAAATCACATCCACATTAATTGGCCAACACTCATCTTCGACACCATGTTGAAGGCCAAGAAATATAATTCTTATCATTTTCCATATGCCCTTCTCATCTCTCGAATTTTAGAATACAAAGGCGTAAGTGTTGAAGGCGAACTCACTCAAGCCATTCAAGCAATTGGAACTGAGATTGGTGAGACAACATTTCGCCAAATAGGATTTGTTGCTCTTGGCTACGTGATCATTCACAAGGATGATGATCACCAAGATGATGACAATGACGATATGGACGCCCATATGGCTGACCCAGTCCAAGCTGCTGATCCTGCTGATGCTGGTCCTTCTCAAATGCCTTCCTCTTCCTCACTAACTATGGAGGAGCATTTTGCAAACCTGTCTAAACAAATGGAGGATATGCATCTTGCTCAACAAGCTCACTTTGAACAGATATATGAGTGACAACAAAATCATGAAGAATATGTGATCGACCAGTTCAATGACCTCGATACTCGTCTTGGAAACATTTAAAATCACCTTAATCTTCAACCTCTAGAAAGACCACCCAGTCCTGAGTTTTAGATTTAGGATTTTATGTTAGTATGCTTTGATGATTGTTTGTTTTGACTCTATGTTTTATGGTCTTCTTTATAAAAAATGTTACGTTTCTTCTCATGAATAAAATGATCTTTTATTTTAGTGCATACATTGTTTAATTGAGGGGGAGCTCATATTAAGGGGGAGCATTTTTTTTTCATTCATCTTTTTGCTTATGATAAAAAAGGGGGAGAATTAGTGCAATTACTGCTAACTTTCTTGTTGTCTATCAGCTTGTATTTTTTGCAGACTAACCAAAGTTGCTTTTAAACAAGTATTTTTTTATCATCATCAAAAAGGGGGAGATTGTTACCAATGAGGAGTATTGGTAAATTTGAAGATAAATGATTTTGATGATGCTGCAAGAAGATAGACTTGAAGAAGTTGTTAAAATTATTTTAAAAGCACTTTGTAGAATATAAATGTATTAGGAAAGACTTTGAATATGTAATACTTAGAAAATCTTCTATCTTTAGTTAAGTTACACATTTAATCGATTATGTGAACTATAATCGATTATCATGAGCACTCTTGAAAAATCATTTCGCTCTGGAATAATCGATTATTCCTTCAAATAATCGATTATCAACTAGTCTTGATGAGAACTACACAAGTCTCTGGAATAATCAATTATTCCTCAGGATAATCGATTATCACTTTTTGAAAACCCTGTAACGGACTTAAATAATCGATTATCACTAACAATAATCGATTATTAGTGGCAGTTGTAATCCGTCTTTTCTAACTCAGACCAGTTGCCTATATATATATAATTGTTCCAAAACCCTTAGTTGGTTAACTCTGAGCTTTTTGAGAATACAGTTTGTCTGAGGAAGTTCCAAAGAGCTAGTTCAAGTGTTTTTCCTGGTCTCATGAATAGAAGAAGCTCGTGCTTTGTGGGTCAAAGGTCGGAGCGGTTCTCTTCGAGTTGGCAAGGCTGTCATCTTCCGGTTCGTGTGTCGAAGGAAGATTTTATCTGCACTGTTCCGGTTCGTTGGTTGAAGGAAAGTGTAGATTCCTGCTTCTGGTTCGTTCGTTGAAGGAAGGTTTTATCATTCTATTCTTTCACTCCATTGTAATCTGTGAAACTGATTTTTTAGTGAAAACGTTAATCACTGTTTATAGTGATTAACAAATGGACGTAGATTCTTTTGAATCGAACCAGGATAAAAATTCTTGTGTGAATTTTTCTACTCCCTACACTCTTTACATTTTGCGCATATAAACTGTTCGATAAATTTTCTCTAAGAAAAATAATAGTCTAAAACAGACCATCTTAATACGAGTTTGACCGAACACGCTTTCCGCTATCTATATTTTATTCCGCTACGTGACTCTATAACGGTACCGATTGTTCCGATAATGATCAAGGCCATCTGTTGTTATCTATAAACACTCCGGGAAGTGTACAGAATCGTATCAAGTAATAATAAATGGTAAGACCAAGTATCATTTCCCAAGAGACTCACGGCCTAGACATTCATGTGGTTTCTTGATTAATTAAGACTTGTAAACAAAATCATGGTGTTTATTGTTGATGAATCGGCAAGTGTACCGAATCGCACAAGTAATATAAAATGGTAAGACCAAGTATCGTATCCCAGAAGACTCTCGGCACTAAACAGTCGTGTGATAACTCGATTAATTAAGACTTAAATAAAACGAGATCATTGGTTTAAGATGCAAAGACAAAAAATTAAATATGAATGCAGTTTGATCAATAGCAAAAGAGCACAGTGATAAACGGATGTTGTTTAATATGAGATGACTATGTTGTTGGGGTTAGATTTCACCAAGTTCCCTCTCATGTATGTAAGAATTCTTCTTTATGCATTAATGTTAACGTCACTCACTAAATCACCTAAACCCGATCCCTCGGCGAATAAGCCTGTCCTTAATCACCAGTTCATGCAATTCTTAGCATTCATAGTAATTAAATGTGAAGATCAAGAGCTTAAAGACGACCAAGACTCACACCCTCATCCTTGAGCAATATTACTCTTGGGAGAATTCCACAAGAACCTGAATTGTAAGGAACCTCCCGACACTCATGCAATTCATAAATCATGCGATGAATGAGTTAAACAAAGCATTTAATAAGCACAGATGAATTACTCTAACAATTAATGAAAAAGCATGTGTGATGAGTGCATATTTATGCCCACATTTATGTTTTAAAATTCAAATTTTTGATGGGATAATTGTGCACAAATGATTGATTTAGAGTGAATTTATGATGATTGGAATTATTGGGTTTGGAAATTAAAGAGACGTAAAAGGTGAATTTTAGCGCATAAATTATTTTTGGATGTTCTGATGTTTATTTGTGCAGCTGAAATTACAAGTTTATTGGTCCAAATTGCAAATTAAGGCCCAAAATCATATTTTATTTGATAAATAATGCACACATGTGCCAAACAGGCAGTTTTTACCCTTGCACCTCCTGAATTTCCCTACATACAACCCTCTTTTCTTAACCAAGCCCAAACACTAATCCTTTCCTCCTGCACCCCTAAATTTTCCTACCCAGACTTCACTAGATCATGCCACGTAGCAATCCACCACTAACAGACTGAACCACCCAGATGATGCCACATTAATGATCAATTCACTCACTAGTGAACCAATCAGAACACGCCACCTCAGCCCTAACACATGAACATAATCTTCTCCACAGAAACCCTAGCCGCCGCGCCACTTCTACCGTCTCCACCTTGTCGCCACCATCCTTTCTCGCCGGACCACCATCGCTTATCGCGCACCGCCGCCAACACCACATGTCGCACTACCATCAAAACCTAGCTCGTCATCATTACCGCGTGTCGCAACCGGAATCGCGACGGGACAACGATCCAAAAAAGGAACGGGTTTTGAAAAGAGATTTGGAGTCGCCACCATAGTTTATTATGGAAAACTACGGAAAAACCATAAAATGATAAGACACAGTCCACGGAAACCAGATTCTGAGTTCGGGAGTCGGTTACGCGTAGGGAAGGTCTTAGCACCCTACAACGCCTGCCCTAAGGTAGTACCTTTAACTAAATGCACGAATATGATGTGGTTTTCAAAATGTTTAACTATCCCCTAAAATAAAATTCTAAATAAACAAAATATATTTTTTAGTTTTTTGGGCCCGACAAGGATTGACCTTGCTCCTACGTATTCTCATTCAACATGAGAAATCAGGGTTACGTAGTTCTTTTGAAACTGTTTGAGAAGTTTGTTTGGAAATTGTTTGAAAATTTGTTTTAAAATGATTTTGGATTTTTGGGAAGTGAACGTGACAAGGACTAGCCTTGCTCCTACGTATCTCCACTTTTGGTGGAGAATCAAGGATCACGTAGTTCTGGTTGAAAGATTGTTTGTTTGCTTGAAAGTGTTGATGTTTTTAGTTTTCGAAGATTTTATATTTTTGGTATTTTTTTTGAGAAAAAGAAGGTGAAAAGGTTTTTTAGCACAAGGACGATGCGTGCGATCACACATGTGCTTAACCTTTAAAATATATTTTTTTTGTATTTTTTTTTATAAAAGAAAGAGAAAAGGTTTTTTAGCACAAGGACGATGCGTGCGATCACACATGCGCTTAACCTTTAAAACATTTTTGGTATTATTATTTTTTTTATAAAAGAAAGAGACAATGTTTTTAGCACAAGGACGATGCGAGCGATCACACATGTGCTTAACCTTTAAATTATATTTTTCTATTTTTTTATAAGAGAAAGAGGAAAGGTTTCTAGCACAAGGACGATGCGAGCGATCACACATGTGCTTGACCTTAAAAATGTATTTTTGTATTTTTGTAAAGAGAAAAGGTTTCCAGCACAAGGACGATGCGAGCGATCACACATGTGCTAATACCGTTATTTACTTATTTAGGAAACTTGAGAGTATTGGGTGCTAGGCTGATGCGGACGATCGCACAAGCACTCATACCATTGTTTAATTTTTTAAGATTGAAAATATTAAGTACTAGGCTGATGCAGACGATCGCACAAGTATTTATACCATTATTTAATTTTTAGATTTTTATTTAATAATTTTTTTTTTTTATTTTTATTTTTGCAATCTTATACTATTAAAATAATATTTTCATAAGTGTTTAAAATAAAATAAAATTGTGAAAACAGTAACTATGCAGTTTTAATATTTTTCTAAGTATTTAAAATAAAACAATAACGTAATAATAATATTCACATAAAGAAAAATAAAATAGAAAATAGAAAATAGAAAATAAATTAAAACTATATTCAATTTGAAAAGATATTAAGAGTTAGAAAAATCATTAAACTATTTTTTTATATTTTTATAATTTATTCCTTTTTCATACTTTTTCACTTTTGTCTTTTGTTCGATAAACTTTTATTAAATATTTTCATTAGAAAAGTTAATATATATTGAAGTGCCGCAACTAAAATTAAACATAAAAGTGAACACAAAACACATGCAGTAAAAGAAACCTAATAATCAAGCAAATACCAACATAAAAAACAAAAGCGTGAAAATAAATTAAGCACAAAAACAAACCAACAAAAACAAACCAATAAGAATAGGGGTGCAGGGATAAACCGGGGGTGCGGAGAAAAATGAGGCTCTTTTGGTTTACGCCCAAAGCCCTTTTTCTCCAGACTTAGAAAGCACTAGGGTTTCTTTCTGCATTTTCTTTCTCCAACGTGCAAGACCAAGGGAGCAGCCCCAAGTTACCTTGCCAAACATTTTCCACCCCCGATAGCTACCGGCATCGACGTTGGTGACCTCCGCAACGTCACCGACCAACACGTCGCTCGGAACCTTCGACCAACCTTCATCGATGATCCTGCTCACATATCATTCTTTCTCCTTCCAAAAGTGCAACCCATGAAGACCAGGGACTATCATCCCTAATTCCGGCGAACTCCAAGTTACCGTCGATACTGCGTTGTTGACGCTGGTGACTGTCTCTACTTCGGCGCCGTCAGCCTTGGAGGCCGCCACCGATGCTACCCTCTCACCTTCCCCCTTCGAATGAGGTTCACCCTTTCCCAGGTTCACCACCACAAATCGTGACTCCTCGCCAGTGCTGCCGCTCACCGCCACGACACCGCCACACCACAACGTCGTGACTGGGGATGCCTCTATCTTTGCGTGGAAGCGGCCCTTGGGATTTTTGCTGGGTGATGTTGTCGGGGTGGTTACGGTTGTGTGAATGATGATGGTGTTAGAAAACGTGGTGGAGGTTAGGAAAATGAGGATGAAGGTTGGGAGATGGTAGGTTTCTGTGATGTTCTTGATGGAGGAAATTGGTTTCTCCAGAGGTCTCTCTGTTGAGTGAGTAGAGAGTGAATCGAAGTTTTGTGAGAGGTGAATCCTTGGTTGTGTGAGTTGATGTTAGGCCGTGGTCATGAGGTGTTGGAGATGAAAATGAATAAGAAAGGGATGAAGATGATAATGGGGTTATACATGAGAGATATCAGTTTGCAGGTTTGGGTTCTGTAGAGAGAGTACTGGTCTCTAATTGTTGAAGGCCGTAGGGCGTGGTTTTGGGTTGTTGGAAACGGATGAAGGAGGGTACAGAAGCAAGCCAGAAATAACAGAAATATGTATCCCTCTATAATTACATATTTAGTTTAGATATGAGCAAGCAAACCATGCCAAGCGGTATCAAATCAAATGGAAGCAGATATCAACCCAATACAAGCATACAACAGCCATCAATATCCCAAACATTCAAAGCATATGAGCAATCCAAGAGTGAAGACTTACCTTTCGCGTTCTAGCTTTTCTTTGCTTCGTAAGTGCCTGCGAGCTACGACAATGAAGCTGCGATGAGGAGAGCCTTTTTTTGTGCGAGTGAGAACCGGATGTTGTGAGAATTCAAAGGGAACAATTTTCTTCCTTTTTTTGTGAAAATGTTTTTGGGATTCTCTTGTGCATGGGGTGAATTGAATTCTCGGAGCCGTGTGAGAGTGAATGATAATGGTGTTGGAAGTGAGGGGGCCTCTAGAGTGTGGAGTTCGGCTATGGTATCCTGAGGTGAGACTGATAGGATGAAGTCCAAAGATGAATTGTGATCCTCCCTCCAAAATGGCTCTCCCCCTTAGCCATATTCACGTTTCAGATGAAACCAAAGTGAAAAGTGTGGCCTGTTCAATGGTTGCTTCCTGCAACCACCCCTACTCTGCTCTGCTGTGTTTCCTCTTAAGGTAAGCCAGCTAAAGGCAGTGTAGACGCATGCATGGCGCAGCAGAAAATTTGCACAAGAATGGGAGGTAGCATGGAAAAAAGACGCAGACCGGGAGAGTTGAACTTTGCCATTTTTTTTGTTTCTTTTTGAAATAAGATTAAAATAAAATAAATGAAATAAAATACAGTATAATAAAATAGACAAAAATACAATAATTCAAAATAACAAAGTGAAATAATTAAAATAACATAAAATAAAATAAAATAAATTTCATCAGAATTATATTATTTAGTCACCCGGACGAAATTGGGTGTTGACACCGCGCAACCTTTCTTCTTCCTCGCGAGTTCTTCACTCCTTGCCGCCACCCATTGCCGCTTCTTCGTCTTCCCTGTTCAACCTAAAACGCAGAAATCCCTCTAGTGTGGGAGCACCAAATCACCAATTGCGACAACGTCCTTTCCTCGCACCAATGTCATCCGTCATCGCGAGAGAGAATCAGAGCGCGACCTTCTTCCACGGCCACTGTCATCTTCGTCGCTGCCAAATCGTAACGAACCGCTAGCCGCAACCACCAAAGCGCCTCTACCAGTCAAGTCGCCAGCCGCTGAAAGGCCACCACCTTGTGCGAGCTGGCGCGTCAACTTCAAGAAACTCGTAAGAATCAAATCAAAAAAACTAGAGAGATCCAGAAATCGCATAAGCCACCGTTTTCCCTTTCGCGGCACACCCACAAGGGCAAGCCCTTTCCCCAATCTAAAACCTAATTTGGGAGAAAGGGGGAATTCCATGTGGCAGGCCCCCATTGGCTGCGAAAAACTGGTCAAACACATTGATTATGGTCAACTAAGGGGTTCTGGTGCAATTTTGGGAAATTCAGAAGGGGCTAAAGCGCAAATAGTTGAAATTTCAAGACATTTGTGCAATTTTGGAAAGTCAGAAAAGCTAAAAGATGAAATTCAGTTGTTGAATTAATTTAATTTGGAAATATCTTCCAAATAATATTATAATTATCTAAATCTTTTAGTTATTTGGAAGATATAAGATAAAAGATTCTGTCAACTGAATATTCAGAATCCAAGCCCAATCAAGCCCTATGTAAAGAGACCTAGAGGAGGCAGAAAAGAATTCATTCATTCATTCACCACTTCTCTCTCTTATTTCATCATGTATTCAACTCCATTCATGGAGAGCTAAGCATCTAGGGCTATTCTACTGTAATTTCATTATGGATTCTGAGGTTAGGTTGAGTTAATGCAATTGTTTATTTTGATTATTGATTTAAATTGTTCACTCTCTATGTCTTTCATCTCTCTATCATATTAAAAGCAAAGATTTTTGCATCATAATGTGTTTGAATCTACATGCATATTGATTATATGAGTTCTAGGGTTTCTAGGTTTAATTGAGAATCTACTTTGATTTAATTTAGGAACTTTCATATGATTAAATGGTTTTTACTATCAATTGAGAATGCACTTTGGTTGGTAGTAATAATTTCAACTATAATTAATTGAGAATTTACTTTGATTAATTAGCTTTTAATTTGGTTAGGAGATTTAAGAATAGACATGATTAAACACAGTAGAATTTGATTGAGAATGTACTTTGGTTGAATTTATTGTGAATAATCTAGAAAGGTCTTGCATTTGATTGAGAATGTACTTTGGTTAAATGCATGATCGCCCTCAAATTAATTAATAGTGTACTTTAACTAATTTGAAACTTAAACAATAATCAATTGAATAATTATCTGTGAATAATCGATGATGAATCTATCTTGGAAAGTAGTGGAATTAGCCTATTTTCATTATAATTGTTTTTAAGTTTCCTATTTGTTCTTCAACATTCTTCAAACCTTAATTCCATTAGCATAGTTTCTTACTTTTATTCTTAACCATTGCATAACATTCATAAGAGTCAAATATTGAAAACCGATTCCGTGTTCATTGGGAGACGACTCAGGGTTACTTTAACCCTATCTACTTTCTTGAATATACTACTTGGCAATACTGAAGTTGCCTTGAAAAGTAGTATAAATTTGATAGCTTCAACGACAGCTTATCAAATTTGGCGCCGTTGCCGGAGAATACGGTTAGTATTTTGAATATTTTGATTCTTATTTTTTATTTTTGTTTTTACCTTTATTTTTATCTTTATTTGTTTTTTTTATTTAATGCACATACATTTAATTAGTTTGAGTTATTTTGTAGTCTTTAGTTATTCTTATTATAGCAAAAATCTTTGTTCTTGTTTTAATCAAGAATTTATTTTGAGAAATACTTGAGGCTAGTTTGAATATACGCTAGCTAGGAAAGACCTCGTACTTAAGTTGTCCATTGTGACACACTTCTCTTTCCTGGGAGTGAACCCAAACAAAGTCTCTCTTATCTCTTATTTGAAATCTTTATCTAAAAGCAAGAATAAAAGAAAAGAAAAAGAGAAGTCAAGAATAGAGAAGCAACTTCAAGCAGACTGCATAATGCATGACCAGAGCTAACCCTGGAGAATTTTATCAAATTAACCCGGAAGTTGAAAGGAATTTGCGTAAGCTGCGAAGAAGTTTGAAATTTGGGTGTTCTAATGAGGGAACACTTCCTACATCTGAAGCCATACCACCTTCATTATCTTCAGTCACAAACTTATAATCCAATCCTTTACCTGATGCTAACTGATGAGTCGTTATTTATTGAATTATATTTAGTTTATTGCACTTAAATAAACCAGGGAATTGTGTTTAATTGCTTGTTATTTCCCCGTTTTTCCGAATTCTACTTAATTTGGTCGGAAATTTGTAATTGTGCTAATTTGGATTTTCTGAGCTGATTAAGTGCATTTTTGAAGTGCAGGAAAATTTCGGAAATACATTTTGGAACATCAGGAAGAATTCCAAATAAATTCAAGACTCTCCACACAGACATTTTAGAATTAATTAAATTGTAACTCAGTAGTTTAGAATTTCTGTATCAACTTTTATAGTTTGGGACAAATTTTGATAAATTAGATTAGACCCAAAATTAGAAGTTAGTGACTTGGCACCCTAGGGTTTTAGTGTGTGGGCCCTACCCTAAAAAAAAGACACACGGCCCTTAAAAAATAGGCCAGCCGCCACTTGCAAAAGCAGCCCCCACACACTCTCGGTCTTGGTTCTCTTTGGGGGGTCTCTCTCGGGTTTTGGTTTTGGGGTGAATTTTTCTTTGGTTGAAAACACTGTTGCAAATGAAGTTTTTATGAAATTAAATTTTCTTGCTTTGACTGGAGCACACGTTACGTTTTCAGTTTGTCATTTAATTTCAATTTGGTTCATGAAATTATTGGAGTGAAGTTATGTCCAGTAATGCTTCATTACTAAGCTGTACGGTGGGTTTTACTTTGGAGAAGATGCGTTGATTCCAGGAGCTGTGTGGTGCCACGGTGCTGGAAGGAAGTGCCACGGCTGCTGTAAGAAGTGAAGAGAGGGAAATGGTGATAGCTGGAATGCAAGCTAGGTAGGAGGTGCTGTCACAGCAGGGAACGTACGGGAATGGTAGCTGGAAGAATGAGGATTTAATTAGGAAGCACACAGCTGATTCACTTGCTTTTGGAGTGCAGCAAGGTGATGTATTGGAGCAGCCACCGAGAGGGAAAGAAAAGTGAAGCATGGTGATTCACGGGAGAAGAAAGAAGCGCGAAAGCAGAAGAAGTGGCACCCACAGTGTTGGATTTTGGATGAATGAGAAGGAAAAAGCTAGAGGTGCTATCACGGCTGGAGAGGAGGTCACGTGCAGCTGTATGGAAAGACGCAAACTTTAATTGGAGGAAGAAGCATGGTGCAGAGGTGTGCACTGGAAAGTGAACGGTGCTTTATTGTGTGTGAAGATAAGGTTTTAATTTCCATTGAATGGGGGTTGGACGTGTAGCACAAGGTGACATGGAGCTAATGAGGCAAAGTGTGATGATTATGAAGAAAAGAGAAAGTGATGAGATAATGAAGAAGACGGTCACGTCAAGGGATTTATTTTCTTTCTTTAAAAATTAGGCACACATGATGGATTGGAAAGGGAAGCACGCTGCATTCAACCTTTCTTATGGAAGAAAAAGCTCATTTTTATTTGGCTTGAAAATGGTGAACAAGTTCATCCAGCAAGAGTGCCACGGCCTTGGATGGAAAAACGGTGCAACATAAATTTTATTTTACAGCAGCTCATTAAATTATTTAAATTAACTCTGCAAGCGTTTTCTTCTTTTTGGTGGTGAATGTGTAGGTTAGATGACAATATTGTGCATTTAATGTTTTAGTCTAACCGTTGCATTTTTACAGCTTGAATTGTGTTTGGGAATTTATCTGTTGTGGTTTCATTTTAATTCTTTTGTTTATATTCGGTTGTGTTTAATTCTCATTTTTGATTTAGTTCATTTTTGAATCACAAAAATCACAAAACCCCCCCCCCCCCCACTACGTGTTGATCTAAGACTGAACCCAAATTTGGTCCTTGAGAGACGACCTAGGAGTCACTTCCTAGTCTATACTGCATTCGTTTATGCACAACTTTTGTGGGAGGTGCGACCCTCTCATCAAAATGGCGCCGTTGCCGGGGACCAATGGTTCGGTCTTAGGTCTTTTTGTTGTGTTTGTGTGTGTTGTGTTTTGTCTTGTGTTGTGATGTGATGTGATTTGATGTTCTGTTTTGTGTGTGCGTGTTGCATGTATAAATGTGTTGTGTTTTATTTGTTTCGTGATTTTTTGTATTCTTCTTTTTCCATGTCTACCTATTTTGATTTTGTGAATACTGCTTATTTTGCTAGTGCCTCTGATCATGATTCTCCTTCTGCATGTTACTCTGATTGTAATTCTGCTGATTTTTATGCTGAGAACAATGTGGCTCATCCTCAAATTTCTGAGAGCTCTCTTTGGGAGCCGGTTCCACCTAATGAGGATGGTGATCATTTAGTTCTCACCACTGGACTGATGAATTTGTTGCCCAAGTTTTATGGTCTTGCAGGTGAATGCCCACATGAACATTTGGATAGGTTTTATCGAATTTGCTCTTTAATGAAACTTCCAAATGTCCCGGACGATCTAGTTTTCTTAAGAGCATTCCCGCACTCATTAGAAAGAGCACCAAAAGATTGGAAAGACTCTCTTCCTCCAGGATCCATTACCAGATGGGAAGATCTTGAGCATAAATTTCTGAGTAAATTCTCCCATGTGCAAGATGGATACGACAACGGTCTTGGATGGAATGACCCTACCTTGGGATGGTACAATGCTCCACAACATCAATATCAAGAACCACCATTCCAGAGTACCTTCATGCCTCCACCAGTCCAACAATATCAGAGTCAGCAATATGATGCTTCTGCCGAAACAGCTCCTCAGCCTTCTACTTCTGAGCCTACATTGCAGGAGTTGTTGGAGCAGATGACCATGCAGAACCTTTAGTTTAGGCAAGAGAACATGCAGTTCCAGCAAGAAATAGGAGCTGCCATTCAGAGTATGACTGATCAAATAGGGCAGATGGCCACTCAACTCACTGAGGAACAGTCTCAAGATTCAGAGTTACCATTTCAGACTGTTCAGATTCCAGATGATGATGATAGTGGCATCAACATAGAAGATGGGGAGAAGAGTCATGAACTTACTATTGTGCCATCTACTTTCCCATCATCCTATGTCCCTACTCTTGCACCTGAGGAGAGTGATGAGTATTTTGAGGAGCAGGCAGAAATAAGCAGTAACCCTGAACCAGGTAGACCACCTTCATCTTCCCACACTTTAGCAATCTTCAAGGAAGAGGAGGTAAACATACCTCAATTTGATTATGTTGATGATTATGTTGTTGAGGATTATGTTGATGATTGTATTGTTGTTGAGTCTGATTTTAATTTTCCCTATATGCATGATGAGAACCAATTTTTGCTATCGCATCCGAATGTTTATTCTCCATGCATTGAACATGAATCTGAGTCTGTAGTTGATATTGCTTGTGATTTTGAAATTGATTCATGTTCTGAGGATGTATCTGAGGTTCAGTCTGATAAATTGGGATTGGGTGTTATACCTCTGCATGCCATTTCTTTGGAGCCACATTGCACTAACCATGTTGCAGGAGGTACACATGAATTTGACCAACATGCACCCACAGTGGAAAATAAAGGTGCTAACACTGACAAAAGCTTCAAGATTAATAGGCACCAGCTGAACCTGCTCATCAACAATCACTTCTTCTTAGATCCAGCTGTGGATGATATTTCCCTGCTTGATCAAATCTGGAGGATGAAGCAATTCTTCCTCAAAACTTCCTTGCTGGATCCTGTGGTGGAAGACATCTCCCTGAAAGTCCAAAATTGGCAACTGCCACCATGATCAGGGGAGTTTTCTTTCTCTCTTCTCCCCCTTTTCCCTACTTTTATTGCACTTGTCCATGATCTGTTCACTGTTTTGATTTTCGATCTTATGCTTGTGACACATTGAGGACACTGTGTAGTTTAAGTGTGGTCTATTGGGGGAGATTTTTATTTGTCTTTGTTAGTTTTTGTTTTCTTGGGTAAATTTTTTCTTTTCTAGGTTATTTTTGTCGTGTCTTGTGTACAGTTTTACATGTTTCTCTTGAATTCTGGATTGTGGTTAGGTTGTCAATTTTCCTTCACTTCATTGATACTCTGAGATGTTGGATTCCTTGTTTTTCTTTGCTTGGAAGATGATCATGATGTTTGAGAGTTGAATTGATTGTGACACAAATGCCCTGTGTGAGAATTTGAGCCACTTTGTGTTCTTTCTTGTGTGTGATATGTCTCTTGATTGCTTGCACATATGCCTTGGCTTGACTCTTGTTGAAAATTCTTGATTGATATGCATGTTTGGAAGTGATAAAGGCAGTTTTGTTCTTGAGCCTCTCTAGCCAAATAAGCTTACCTTGTTCTAATCCTTTGATAACCCCTTTTGAGCCCATACTTTCCTCATTCCTTTGTTTTGAAGCTCATACACTAGCCCTAAGTGAAAAACCATGATTACCTTAACCTTAGGGAATTTTGGAGCTTTGGAAGTGTTTTGGGAACAAGTGTGGTTTTCTTGGGGATTCATATGAATTGGCTAGTTGGTTCCTCTCTTGTTTTATGTTTGTAAATATATGTGTATCTTGTCTTTTACAGTTTTGTTTTGAAAAGAGAGAAAAGAAAAGAGGCAGGATGAAAAAAAAAAAAAGAGAGAGCAGAAAAATAGTAAAAAAAAAAATGTGTGAATAATTGTGGATAATGGAGTCAAGAAGAGGATGGAATTAGAGGTTGTGGGTGTGTTTGAATGTGTTTACACTTGTTCCCCATTGCTCCTCTGTTCCTTATGGTTTGTAGCTTCTTATCCAGATATATCCTCCCTTGTCCTTGGCCCTATTACAACCATGAAAAGACCTTTTGATTTGAACATGCATATGTTTTGAGTGTTGATATTAGAGGCTTACCAAGTCTGCTTGTGTTTGCTTTCTCGAGTGCATTGAGTTGACATTGATTTACCTTAAACACTTGAGAGAAACACTCATTGTGTGCATCTGTGAGGCTATGTTACTTTTGATTCACCTCTTGAGCTGATTGATCATTTTGCCATGTCTTGAATTGCTTGGATGATTTCATGAGTATCTGCTTTCTCTGATTGATTCTGTGTTGGATATTGTCTACTTCCTTTCTTGGTCCAGATTCCTGGAGAACTGTGTAATTCTGTTTCTGTTTCTGTTTTGGAGTCTTTGTTGTCTGTCTGTCGAGTCTGTGTCACCTCCCTGATGTTTGAGTAGTTCCCTGGTTTTCGTCTTGGTTTTGCCCAGGAGTGCAAAAGACTAAGTGTGGTCTATTTTGATGAGTCGTTATTTATTGAATTATATTTAGTTTATTGCACTTAAATAAACCAGGGAATTGTGTTTAATTGCTTGTTATTTCCCCGTTTTTCCGAATTCTACTTAATTTGGTCGGAAATTTGTAATTGTGCTAATTTGGATTTTCTGAGCTGATTAAGTGCATTTTTGAAGTGCAGGAAAATTTCGGAAATACATTTTGGAACATCAGGAAGAATTCCAAATAAATTCAAGACTCTCCACACAGACATTTTAGAATTAATTAAATTGTAACTCAGTAGTTTAGAATTTCTGTATCAACTTTTATAGTTTGGGACAAATTTTGATAAATTAGATTAGACCCAAAATTAGAAGTTAGTGACTTGGCACCCTAGGGTTTTAGTGTGTGGGCCCTACCCTAAAAAAAAGACACACGACCCTTAAAAAATAGGCCAGCCGCCACTTGCAAAAGCAGCCCCCACACACTCTCGGTCTTGGTTCTCTTTGGGGGGTCTCTCTCGGGTTTTGGTTTTGGGGTGAATTTTTCTTTGGTTGAAAACACTGTTGCAAATGAAGTTTTTATGAAATTAAATTTTCTTGCTTTGACTGGAGCACACGTTACGTTTTCAGTTTGTCATTTAATTTCAATTTGGTTCATGAAATTATTGGAGTGAAGTTATGTCCAGTAATGCTTCATTACTAAGCTGTACGGTGGGTTTTACTTTGGAGAAGATGCGTTGATTCCAGGAGCTGTGTGGTGCCACGGTGCTGGAAGGAAGTGCCACGGCTGCTGTAAGAAGTGAAGAGAGGGAAATGGTGATAGCTGGAATGCAAGCTAGGTAGGAGGTGCTGTCACAGCAGGGAACGTACGGGAATGGTAGCTGGAAGAATGAGGATTTAATTAGGAAGCACACAGCTGATTCACTTGCTTTTGGAGTGCAGCAAGGTGATGTATTGGAGCAGCCACCGAGAGGGAAAGAAAAGTGAAGCATGGTGATTCACGGGAGAAGAAAGAAGCGCGAAAGCAGAAGAAGTGGCACCCACGGTGTTGGATTTTGGATGAATGAGAAGGAAAAAGCTAGAGGTGCTATCACGGCTGGAGAGGAGGTCACGTGCAGCTGTATGGAAAGACGCAAACTTTAATTGGAGGAAGAAGCATGGTGCAGAGGTGTGCACTGGAAAGTGAACGGTGCTTTATTGTGTGTGAAGATAAGGTTTTAATTTCCATTGAATGGGGTTGGACGTGTAGCACAAGGTGACATGGAGCTAATGAGGCAAAGTGTGATGATTATGAAGAAAAGAGAAAGTGATGAGATAATGAAGAAGACGGTCACGTCAAGGGATTTATTTTCTTTCTTTAAAAATTAGGCACACATGATGGATTGGAAAGGGAAGCACGCTGCATTCAACCTTTCTTATGGAAGAAAAAGCTCATTTTTATTTGGCTTGAAAATGGTGAACAAGTTCATCCAGCAAGAGTGCCACGGCCTTGGATGGAAAAACGGTGCAACATAAATTTTATTTTACAGCAGCTCATTAAATTATTTAAATTAACTCTGCAAGCGTTTTCTTCTTTTTGGTGGTGAATGTGTAGGTTAGATGACAATATTGTGCATTTAATGTTTTAGTCTAACCGTTGCATTTTTACAGCTTGAATTGTGTTTGGGAATTTATCTGTTGTGGTTTCATTTTAATTCTTTTGTTTATATTCGGTTGTGTTTAATTCTCATTTTTGATTTAGTTCATTTTTGAATCACAAAAATCACAAAACCCCCCCCCACTACGTGTTGATCTAAGACTGAACCCAAATTTGGTCCTTGAGAGACGACCTAGGAGTCACTTCCTAGTCTATACTGCATTCGTTTATGCACAACTTTTGTGGGAGGTGCGACCCTCTCATCACTAACCCAAACAATATGGCACAAAGAACCATCAGACAGTTAGCCACCTCCCACAATACAGTTATCCGAAGTAACATTGAATACCCTGATGAGGAGTGGGAGTTGAGACCTGACCTGTTAAATGCCTTACCAAAGTTCAATGGGTTATCAAGGGAGCATCCACACTGTTGGTTGGTACCAGACAGAGTGTAACGCAACGGAATAAAACTGGAGTAGCAGAAAGCGTGTTCGGTCACCCTTTTTAAAATAAATTTGTTCATTTTTAGAAAATCAATTTTCTTTCAGAAAATTTATCGAACAGTTGATATGCGTAAAAGATAAAGAGTGTAGGGAATAGAAAATCACACGAGTAATTTTTATACTGGTTCGATTCAACAGAATCTACATCCAGTCGTTAATCACTATAAAAAGTGATTAACAATTCCACTAAAAAGATGTTTCACAGATTACAACAAATAGTGAATAAAGCAGATAAATAAACCTTCCTTCGACGAACGAACCGGAAGAAGAACACTCTGCCAACTCGAAGAGAACCACTCCGACTATCGACAAACGAAACATGAGCTTCTCCTATTCACGAGACCAGGCAGAGCACCTTGCTAACTCGAAGAGAGCTTGCTCCGACTATCGACACACGACACGCGAGCCTCTCCTGTTCACGAGACCAAGCAAGGGAACTTGAACTATAGCTTCTGAGAACTTCCTCTGACAAACAGTATTGTGCAAGAGCTTCTGTTCAACAACGTTACCTTCTGATTTCTCCAAATCAAATTATATAGCCAAGTACACTGAGTGCCAAAGGTCAGCTCTCAACTACCATGAATAATCGATTATTGTAAGTGATAATCGATTATTCAAGTCCGTTACAGGTTTTCAAGAATGTGATAATCGATTATATGAGGTGATAATCGATTATTCCTGGATGACTTGTGATAATCGATTATTGACATTTCATAATCGATTATGGCAGTAAAAAAAATGTAAGTTTTACAAAGTTACAAGACTTTCCTACTATATTTAATTTATACAAATTGCTTTTAAATAATTCTAATATCTTCTTCAACTAAAACTTCTTGCAGCATCATCAAAACAATTTTCTTCAAGATTTACCAATACTCCTTATTGGTAACAATCTCCCCCTTTTTGATGATGATCAAAAAATTCAATTTTAAAAGCAATTTTGGCTTACCTGCAAAACATACAAGCTAACAGACAACAACAGAGTTAGCAATACCTGTATTAATGTATACTTATCCCCTTATATTATTCTTCTCCCCCTTTTTGATCATAAGCAAAAAGATTTGATGTAAAAAAAAATCCCCCTAAAAACGATCTCCCCCTCAATTAAACAAAGTATGCATATAATCAAGAGATCATTTTATTTATTGAAAAGAAAGATTACATTACAAGAAGAAACATAAAAGACAGAATTATAACATAGATGAAATAGCAAGCAAACAACAAAACATGCTAACATAGAACCTATATCTAAAACTCAGGACTTTATTTTTGAAACTGTTAGCATGATAATCGATTGTGCATGATGATAATCGATTATGCCTTATGATAATCGATTATTCGTTCAAAATTTCCCAGATTTGAGATTTAAGTTTGAATAATCGATTATTGCCTTGTGATAATCGATTATGAAGCGTCAATTTTACGAAAATGTGAAAATTGTCATAAGCGTTGATCCTAAGACATGTCTAATACTCCTAACTCTCTTCTAAGCTCAAAAAATCTATCCTTAGGTAGCGCCTTGGTGAAAATATCAGCTAATTGATGTAAGGTATCAACATATTCAATTTGACAATCCCCCTTTTGAATATGGTCTCTCAAGAAATGATGTCTAATGATGGAATCTTGCTTGACGTAGTCCTCCTTTTGTATTTTTACCTTTCATAGCTTAGCTCTTAAGGAGCATGGGTTACTATAAATACCCAACTCCTCTCTTGTATTAGGACTTTTGAGTTTAATGAGAATTGAATTTTCTGAAATCAGAAATTATTCTCTCTTGAAAGTCACATGCTAGAGAGTCCAAAGACTCCCTCTAGCCACCTTCCAAGCACACTCTCTCACTTTCATTTTCCATTCCACCGTGCTTCTCTCACATCATCACTGTTAGTTCAATCCGCTTCAGTGGCGTCAGCGCTCCTTAACCACGCGTCCTCCTTTCTCTCGCGCAAAGCCTCGCCACACCTTCTTCATTTCACTGCCACCACGTCTCGCGTCCATTTCTCTCCCGAGAGCTCATCCTCGCGAGCCTTCTGCTTTCATCACAGTAAGCTTCTATAGTCACATTTTCTTCTCAGATTTGCATTTTCTCTTTACGCATCTCCTGACCACATCTAAACCTAGGGTTTCTTCATCATTTTGTCTTTTCCTGCCATTCTCACCATTTGTTTTCGATTTCCACCGATTACACCCTTCTTTGCTCCGATCAAAACCTATTCCACTCCTAGGGTTTCATTCGTGCCTCTCAGGTTTCCACAGATTAAATCCTAGATTCTAGGGTTACATATGTTCAACCTCAGTTTCCCCTTCGATCTCTAACTTCTATTCCATTCCGCTGCGTCTTTACTCGTCGAGGAAGGCTCGAGGAGTTAGAATCGTGCTCGCACAACTTCTATCGTCATCTCCTCGGGTGTTCGTCCATCAAGTGGTATCATGAGCAAGGTCGAACACGCTTCAAAGGTAAGTATCTCGGTTCGTCTCTATTCTGAGTTGTTCGGTTTAATTCTGAGTTAAGTGTTTTGCGTCTCTGTTTCGAGTTTTCTGTTGTTCTTGCGTTGTTTCGCGTCTCTATTCATTCATCTTATTTTGTCTCGGTTTGAATTTGATTCTTTGCGTTTTGTTTCGTCAATTTCTGAGTTGTTCATCATTTTCCTGTACTGTCTTGTGTTTAACTTTTGTTCGTCATTGAATCAATTCCATATGTTTGTTCTGGTTTGAAGTTGAACTATTGTGCATCTTATTCGGTGATATTTGTTTTCATGTGTTTAGGTTTCCAATTTCTGATTCTGTGCTTAAATCTGTGCTTTGAGTCTTATATCATTTTATTCAGTGAATCCAATTTGTTTGAGTCTTTTATTTTCTGAATCTTATTCTGTCATGTTCTAGTCTTGTGGTTTGTTTTTAATTGTCATTTGAATTCGAGCTTAAATAGTTGTTGCTTATGTTTTGTGATTCATTTGAGTTGCTGATGAGAGGGTCGCACCTCCCACAAAAGTTGATTGCAGATATTAATGCAGTACAGTACTAGGAAGTGACTCCTAGGTCGTCTCTCAAGGACCAAATTGGGTTTAGTCTCAGATCTAAACACGTAGTGGGGGGGGGGGGTTTGAAAGTGTTTTGGTTTGATGCGGAAAATTAAAATTGAACTGAATTAAAAACGTTGAAATAAACTACAGTACAGTAAAACGAAATTAAAACAGTAAAAAAAGAAATTACTACAGTAAAAACGAATTTACAGCAACAGTAAACAATAAAAACAAATCTGAACAGAAAATGAAAATTTCAGAAAACGAAAATACGGAAAACAGTAAATACATTAAACAGTAATACAGTGAACAGTAAAAACAGAAAATAAATTACAGCAGTAATTAAGAATAGCAACACAGAAAATACATAAATTCAGAATCCCAGTTACAATAATACAGAAACAGTAACAATGTAATACAGAAATACAGAAACACGAAAATACGGAAAATAGTAAGTTTCAAGTATGAAAACAGAATCAACATTACAGCAGCAAAATACTTAGAATAAAATTACAGTGAATGATCCAGACAGAGTGAAATAATCAACAACATAGTAAAAATAACAGTAGAACTTAAATTGTAGACAAACAACAACATGAATTAAATTGCAACAGAACTTGAATTACATCATTAAACAGAACCGTAAAACAGAATTGCAAATTTTGTAACAGAAAATGAAATCAAATGGTGCATTGAATTTAAATTCATTACAACAAGGAACATAAACTTGAAACCTAGTGTGTGCACCACAGCTCTCAACCGTAGCCCTCCATTCTTAGTCACAAGCTCCTACTGTTCCAGCCCCTTCGTTGTATCTTCCAGCCTACTGTCCATCACTCTTTGTTGTCCAGCAGTTGTCTCACGGCCTCTCTCCTTCCAAACCCTCTACTCTCTACTCCTACACTACACTATTCTCTAGAACTCTACACTACACTACTAAAGCTTCTCCCTAGTCCACGGCTCTCTCCCCCTTTTATCCCCTTTTCGTTGCAGCCCATGCTTAATTTTTTTAAAGTATTTCTTCCGTACTGGACCGTGCCAATAATGAATGAGGGGGTTCTCCACTTTTATCCAATTAAGGGAAGGTTGCACCCCACTTTCTACGTGCTTCATTTTAAAAAGGAAGAAGACAAAAACATTCCCATTGCCAAATAAACAAATAATTTCCTTCTCTGAGTGTGTGGGCTTCCTCTCTCCTGTTTGCTTCTGGACCACTGCACCTTCATTCTCCTCGCCACCGTACTGCATGAAGCTGCTTCAGTCTTGCTTGCTGGGCCGTGAGCACCTCTTTGCTTGCTTCTTCTTTGCGTGTGGCTGCTGGAATGCAAACCACGAGAGACCCCCTTGGGTGGCTGCTTTTCCTTCTTCAATCACCATGCGCCGAGACACCCTCTTCTTTGTTGGATGTGCTGAGCTTGCTGCTGTCCGAGAAGCCACTACTGTCTGGACGTTGCTGGAACAGTTGGGATGTCATCCATTCTTCATTTCCCGTCACAGCCTTCTCTCCCTGCGTGTGGATGGCTGCTGGAAGTGCACTACTGGATTGGACCGTGAGACTCCTCTTGGCTGGATGTTTGCTCCTGGATGCTTGCTTCTTCAAGGCGTGCGACTGCTGGACAAAGCCTTGATGCGTGTAGCTGCTTGCTGGATGCACCCCCTGCTTTGTTGGACGCGTGTGGAGTGTGCTGGACGTGCGTTGAAGTGCTGGACGTGCGCTGAAGTGCTGGACGTGCGCTGGAGTGCTGGACGTGCGCTGTCTTCCACTCTGCTGGACGTGCGCGTGAGCCCAAGTGGATCAGCACCTCTTTCCTCAAGCTGCTGGCTGTCACCTCCTCTTCCCCATTGATACAAGAAGGTCTAACACCATAGGACCCATCACAAGAGGAATGGCCAAAAAGCTCCAAGATGAATATTCTCCTCAAGGTCAAGTACTATTTGCTATCTTTGGATGGAAAATTGGAGAACAAGAAGATATGCCAAATCTGCCAAAACATGGAGAAGGGTAAAAAGGACATTTCTATACAAAAGGGGTGTACTTATCCTTCTATGGGGTTGCATGAGTAATTGTTTTTCTTCACATAAAACTTGATTTTCACGTGTTTTAGACGCTATACATGTAGCACATGGGTTCAGATCTGCCACGTGAAAGTTGAGTGCTTAGAGCCTTGAGATTAATCTATAAAATCTCATAGGAAAAGCTTGTAAATCACTTTTGGATTGTATTAAAGAATTTCTGCTGAAATGCATAGCAAATTCCTTCTCCAAGAGTCACTTCTTAGCTTGATTTCCATTGCAACTTCCTTCCACTCTAGGAAGCCTTCTAAGTTGTGAATCACCTCTCCAAGCTAGCCTCCATATCCATTCACCTTAAACTCCAAACATCCGCTGCTTCACATCCAAAACTCTTCATCAATCTGCTCACAAAACTCCAAGTCTGCAGCTGCCCATGCTACTGTTCCATTGGTTTCCGCAAGCTGTTCAAGCCTCCCTGCACCTCCAATCTCACGGATCTGCTTCTCCACATCTCCTAGGATGTATCAAGTGGTATTCAGAGCAAGGTTCTAACTAGAACCGTGAGATAAGTCCAGATTTTCTTCCATTTATCTGCTGTCAAAAAAAATTCCTGGTTGTCTTGCTGTTTTCTGAAAAATTCTGCAATGTTTCATCAATCATTGCTTTGTTTAGGATCTACTCTTAATTTCATTGGCTACTAGCTGTCGTTGTTTGAGTTTTCCTTCATTTTATTCGGCTGTTATTAATTGTTTGAGTCTATTTTACCATTTAAACATCATTTCTGTTTTTGTCTTAAGTCTTGTTAGTTACTTTGCTGTTTTGTTATCAAATCTGGTTTTTCTACCAAGTTTTACCAAAAATCTGAGTTGTTTGAATGTGGCTACACCAAGTAAGAGCAATGAATACTTCAGAAATGAGCTCAGGTGTTTAGATCTATCATTCAAACTCAAAATCTGTGCAGTTTTTTTTAAATCCTGACAGCATTTCAGTTCTGTTTTTGTGCTGCATTGCCACTGTTTTTATGATCATTTACTGTTCTATTGAACAGCAGTTGGTTGATCCATTGTCTGAACCATTTGGAAGATGAAATGAGTTGATTCCAAATAGTTTGTCATGTGGCAAGAGTGTCCAAGCATTTGGCCGAGATGCATGAGTTTCCTTGAGTCAATTTTGCTTAATTGTGTGTGGTTAGTATTAGATCATTGCTAATCATCATCAACACTGAATTTCTGCATTTGTGCAAATTTCAAATACCATTTCTAACTCCTCCTTGCTGTTTTCAAGTCAGAATTACTTTTGAATCAAAATTTGACCATGCTAGTTGGTAAATTTAGCTGAAATATGGTACTGCAGTAGTGATTTTCTGTTTTATATAGTTTTGATGTATCCAATTAGTTCCAACAAGTCATAAATCATCATCAAAACATGTTTGAATCATTGGAAAATAACTAGGTGCAGTACTGTTCATTTGGTCTATTTTTCTGCATTGAAAAAAATTGACTCTGCTGCAATACTGTGCTGGTTTTTCTGTCAAATTCTGCACTGCATTACTTTGTTTGATTCATCATTTTTAGATGCAGTAAAAGCAATGGTCCATTTAAAATATTAAGATAACAATTCAAAAGAGATATTACAAATGTTAAAAGGCACTTAGGACCATTGCATCATCAGTTTCGAAGTTTGAATTGTATAAAAATCTGGTGCAGAAATCTGGTGCAAAAATCTGGTGCAACTCATTCAGGCATTTCATCAAACAGTTTTGTCAATTTTCAATGCATAGCCAATTCGTGTGTGATTCTGATTTAAAGTCTTTTATTGCGTTTTAATTCTGTTCTAGAGCCATTCCTAAGATCATTTTGATGTGCCACCGTGATTGATAGCCACTTAATTGCTTGCTTTCTGAATTTTGAACACTCTGCACACCATCTGTTTGACAAAAGTCCTGGTGTTGCTGTCACTTGGATGTGATTTTGCTGGCAATTGTGGTGGTAGTTTCTGTGACTAATTGGTTTATTGGATAGGTGAACTATAACTCAAATGGCTCACTGCAAGTGGAAGCATCAAAGGAAGTTCAATTGGTGAAGAAAAGTGAATGAAGTTGAACCTTGAAGAAGGAAAAACCGTGACTGCAACAGCATTCTATACTGCAGAAAATTAATTTCTTGGTTTAGGCACCTTGCAGCTGAGAGAATTGTTTGGAATCCAGTAGATTCAAGTTCTTTGAGAGCAACCAAAGCTGCATACATTGTCCCTTAGCCTATTTTTAACTTTTCCTTTCCAATTTACCAAATTTCTTTGTAACTTCCATTGTTTTTCTTTGGTTGTAAGTTCCAAATCCAAGCAAGTGAGGTGCTAGAGTTCACAAGTGCTCTTCCCTCATTTGTAACTAGACTCAAAGAAGTCTCACAACCTAAAATTGAGTAGTCGGTGAGTGTGTCTTAGATCCAAAGTCTAAGCCTCACCTAGGAGACCTCACTTTAATGGTTTTTCCAATTTTCGACTAGATAACATATATCTTGTGCGAATAGGAAGCTCTCTTAGGGGTCCGAATTTAGAGTTTAGGTTGTGTCCTTCCTTTGCTTTGTGTTTTTCTTTGTTGTCTTTAAGACTTAAGTGGATTTAAGAGTGATTTTGATCTAAGGACTCTAGTAAGTAGCAAGAAGCATATTTGGCAAGGAAAAGGCTTGGTACTTAAGCATTCCTAGTGAATCACCTCCCTTACCTGGAATATTGCTTCAAGTGAAAATCTCTAGTCTTTACTTCAAGAATAACATTTAAGTCCATCATAATGTCTAGAAGGCATTCTCCTAGGATTAGTGATAGTGAAAAAGAACATTTTTCTCTTCAAACTTTAGTTAATGAATTCAAGGAAATGAGAAGAGAAATGAATGAAGAGAAAGCCAATAGAGAGCTTCAAAATGTTGTTATTCAAGATGAGTTGAGAATGATAAGGAAAAGCAAGTCTAGGGGAAGTCAGAGTGAAAACTCTCAAGAGGGAGGGATGTCTTTGAGTCTGGGTGATTATTACCCTCATCAGCCTTCTACTTCTAGGAGGCATAGGAGAAATTCTCATGCACCCCCACCCCCTAAAGAAGTCAATGTTGTGTTGCCTCACTTCCATGGGAAGGACAATGTAGAGGCTTATCTTGATTGGGAGATGAAGGTGGAACAATTGTTTGAATGCCACCAAGTGAGTGAAGAGAGGAAGGTCTCTCTAGCTACCCTAAGCTTTCAAGGGTATGCAATGTATTGGTGGACTGCCTTGGTCCAAGAGAGGCTTAGACATCAAGCCCCTCCCATCCACTATTGGAATGATCTCAAGTCTGCCCTTAGGAGGAGACACATTCCCTCCTACTACAATAGAGAGCTCATGGATAAACTCCAAAGGTTACAACAAAGGTCTATGACAGTTGAGGAATATATACAAAAGATGGAGTTGTATATGATGAGGGCAGGCATAGTAGAAGGTCCAGAAACTACTTTAGCTAGATTTTTAAGTGGGCTCAATTTTGACATAAGAGATAGGGTTGAACTTCTACCTTATAGAGATTTGAATGATCTTGTTCAAATGTGTATAAAGGTAGAACAACAAAACTTGAGAAAATCTTCTTCTAAAAGAATTCAAGTTCAACCTACTTTTGAAAAGAAAATTTTTAAAGAAAAAGAGCCATTTAAACCTCTAGCCAAAATAGAAGAGAGACCCAAGAAAGAGACACCCTCACACACAAGAACAAGTGAAATCAAATGCTTCAAATGTCTAGGAAGGGGTCATGTAGCTACTCAATGTCCTACAAAAAGAAACATTATTTTGAAAGGTAAGGACATTTATAGTAGTGAAAGTGACACCCCAACTAGTACAAGTGAGAGTGAGGAAGAAGAGAGGGAAGAGGAAATATATGCTGATGATGGACAACTTCTCATGGTGAGAAGGATACTTAGCAACCAACCAAGTCTTGAACACATATCACAAAGAGAGAACATCTTTCACACAAGATGTAAAATTCAAGAAAATCATTGTTCTCTCATTGTTGATAGTGGGTCTTGTTGCAATTGTTGTAGCACAAGGTTGGTTGAGAAGTTGAAACTTGATATTATACCCCATCCAAAACCTTATAAACTTCATTGGCTAAATGAAGATGGGGATATAATAGTCAAGAATCAAGTGAAGTTGGCATTTTCCATTGGGAACTTCAAAGATGAAGTTTTATGTGATATAGTTCCCATGGAAGCATGTCATGTGTTATTGGGGAGACCATGGCAATTTGATCATCAAACTATCCATCATGGTCTAACCAATACCATCACTATCCATCAAAAGGACAAGAAGTTTGTGCTTCATCCTTTGACTCCTACCCAAGTGGCTAAGGATCAAGCACAAATGAAGATTTTAAGAAAGCAAGAACATGATCAAAAGAAAAAGTCAAAAAGAAAGGGAGGTATAGAAACAAGTGTGCCACCTAAGGTCACTCAACATGAAGTCCTTTTAAACAAAAAGACTTTAATCAATACACTTCAAGTTGAGCAACCTTCATATCTTCTTCTTTGTCAAGGAACACTTACATGCACATCTAGTGATTCAAAGACTTCAACTCTTTCTCCATCCATTCAAAAACTTTTGAAAGAATTTGATGATCTATTCCCACAAGAAATTCCAAAAGGGCTTCCACCCATAAGAGGAATTGAACATCAAATTGATTTCATTCCAGGGGCAGTTCTTCCTAACAGGCCAGCCTATAGGACAAACCCCCAAGAAACTAAGGAGATTGAGACACAAGTCCAAGAGTTGCTAGATAAAGGCTTAGTTCAAAAGAGTCTAAGTCCATGTGCTGTACCAGTGTTGCTTGTTCCAAAAAAAGATGGGAAGTGGCGCATGTGTTGTGATTGTAGAGCTATCAACAACATCACAATCAAGTATAGACATCCCATTCCTAGGCTTGATGATATGTTGGATGAATTGCATGGAGCACAAATATTTTCAAAGGTAGATTTAAAAAGTGGCTATCACCAAATAAGAATTAAAGAAGGTGATGAATGGAAAACTGCCTTTAAGACCAAGTTTGGATTATATGAATGGCTAGTTATGCCTTTTGGTCTTACAAATGCTCCAAGCACATTCATGAGACTTATGAATCATGTCCTTAGGGATTGCATTGGGAAGTTTGTAGTTGTTTACTTTGATGACATCTTGGTATATAGTCAAAATTTGCAAACTCATGAAAAACATTTGAGAGTTGTTTTAACAATTCTTAGAACACACAAATTGTTTGCAAACTTTGACAAGTGTACCTTTTGTGTTGATAGTGTCATATTTCTTGGATTTGTGGTCACCAAAAATGGGGTTCATGTGGACCCAGAAAAAATAAAGGCCATCCAAGATTGGCCTCCTCCAAAGAATGTAGGAGAAGTAAGGAGCTTCCATGGGTTGGCAAGCTTTTATAGAAGATTTGTTCCTAACTTCTCTAGTCTTGCTTCACCCCTCAATGAGTTGGTGAAAAAAGATGTTACATTCCATTGGGGGGATAAACAACAAAAGGCTTTTGAGCTACTCAAAGAGAAGCTCACACAAGCACCCATTCTAGCTTTGCCAAATTTTTCCAAAACTTTTGAGCTAGAATGTGATGCTTCAGGATTTGGCATAGGTGCAGTATTATTACAAGAAGAACACCCAATTGCATACTTTAGTGAAAAACTTCATGGTGCCTCTTGTAATTACCCCACCTATGACAAAGAACTCTATGCACTTGTGAGGGCTCTTCAAACTTGGGAACATTATCTTGTTGCCAAGGAGTTTATCATTCATAGTGATCATGAATCACTTAAGTATTTGAAGAGTCAACACAAGTTACAAAAGAGGCATGCTAAGTGGTTGGAATTCATTGAGCAATTCACTTATGTTATTAAATACAAGAAAGGAAAATCCAATGTGGTGGCTGATGCTTTGTCAAGAAAAATTAATCTATTAGCCACATTGGGAGCTCAAATTCTTGGATTTAATAACATTCTTGAATTATATTCACACGATCTTGATTTTGCTCATATCTATGAGGAATGTCTCAATAAGCCTCAAGGAGGATTCTATGTGAAAGAGGGGTATCTTTTTAAAGAAGGAAAAATTTGCATTCCCCAAGGTTCACATAGAAAACTCCTTGTTAAAGAGACACATGAGGGAGGATTAATGGGACATTTTGGGGTAGAAAAGACCCTTGGCATGTTGAAAGAAAAATTCTTTTGGCCTCACATGAGAAGGGATGTTCAAAGGCATTGCTTTAAGTGTATAACTTGTTTAGAAGCTAAATCTAAATCAATGCCTCATGGACTTTATACTCCTTTGAATGTTGCTTCCACCCCTTGGGAAGAGATAAGTATGGATTTTGTGTTAGGTCTTCCCAAAACTTCTAGGGGTTTTGATTCTATCTTTGTGGTGGTAGATAGGTTTAGCAAAATGGCTCATTTTATACCTTGCCACAAAGTAGATGATGCAAGCAACATTGCAAAGTTATTCTTTAGAGATGTGGTTAAACTTCATGGTCTACCTAAGGTAATAGTTTCGGATAGAGATACAAAATTTCTTAGTCACTTTTGGAGGACCTTATGGTCTAGATTAGGGACTAAGTTATCTTTTTCTACTACTTGCCATCCTCAAACAGATGGTCAAACTGAGGTAGTAAATAGATCTCTTTCCACTTTACTAAGGGTAGTTCTAAAAGGTAATCACAAATCTTGGGATGAGTATCTTCCTCATGTTGAGTTTGCCTACAATAGAGTAGTTCATGGAACTACTAAATTGTCTCCTTTTGAAGTTGTTTATGGTTTTAATCCTTTGACACCCATGGATTTAATACCCCTTCCAAATTCTATTGATTTTGTTCATCAAGATGGGGTATCTAAATCTAAATTTATTAAAGATTTACATCAAAGGGTTAAAATTCAAATTCAACAACAAAATGAGAAATATGCCAAGAAACATAATAAGGGCAAGAAAGAGTTAATCTTCAATGAAGGAGATTTAGTTTGGATCCATCTTAGAAAGGAAAGATTTCCTCAACTAAGAAAGTCCAAACTCAATCCTAGAGGAGATGGACCCTTTAGAGTGATCAGGAGGATTAATAACAATGCATATCAACTTGATCTTCCTCCTGAATATGGTGTTCATGCTACCTTCAATGTATCTGATCTTAAACCTTTTGCAGGATTTGATAGTGAAGATGAAGATCTTTTGGATTTGAGGGCAAATCCTTCTCAAGAGGGAGGGGATGATACAAGAAGGTCTAACACCATAGGACCCATCACAAGAGGAATGGCCAAAAAGCTCCAAGATGAATATTCTCCTCAAGGTCAAGTACTATTTGCTATCTTTGGATGGAAAATTGGAGAACAAGAAGATATGCCAAATCTGCCAAAACATGGAGAAGGGTAAAAAGGACATTTCTATACAAAAGGGGTGTACTTATCCTTCTATGGGGTTGCATGAGTAATTGTTTTTCTTCACATAAAACTTGATTTTCACGTGTTTTAGACGCTATACATGTAGCACATGGGTTCAGATCTGCCACGTGAAAGTTGAGTGCTTAGAGCCTTGAGATTAATCTATAAAATCTCATAGGAAAAGCTTGTAAATCACTTTTGGATTGTATTAAAGAATTTCTGCTGAAATGCATAGCAAATTCCTTCTCCAAGAGTCACTTCTTAGCTTGATTTCCATTGCAACTTCCTTCCACTCTAGGAAGCCTTCTGAGTTGTGAATCACCTCTCCAAGCTAGCCTCCATATCCATTCACCTTAAACTCCAAACATCCGCTGCTTCACATCCAAAACTCTTCATCAATCTGCTCACAAAACTCCAAGTCTGCAGCTGCCCATGCTACTGTTCCATTGGTTTCCGCAAGCTGTTCAAGCCTCCCTGCACCTCCAATCTCACGGATCTGCTTCTCCACATCTCCTAGGATGTATCACCCATGTCCGTGTGCTTCTTTCTTCTAAGAAATGTTCCAGTAAAAGCCAAAATGAAGGTGCCCTGAAATGTTGATTTTTTTATTGGAGCAATCCGTGTGCTTCCTAAAATTAATCAGTGCAACTCCCTTGCTGGACCGGTTCGCATTCTCATATGGAACCCCTTGCTCAATCTGGATGTGGGCCGCGTGTGCTTCGACATTCACCAATTAATAGTCAATTTTCCTTAAAGAAAGAAAGAAAAGGAATACGTGAAAGCACATTTCAATAATAAAAGCTTGAATAGTAAAAGCATTCAACTTTTGGATGTGACAACTATGGTCATTATGCTATTAAAATTCAAATTGAATTTGTGTGGGCAAGACTCCACGTGAAATCAACAACCTCTTCTTCCAGTGCACTCTTAAATATGAAATTCACAGCTCTTTACTCATTTTACCTCCAAATGTCTCAAATTATATTTCCAAAAATTTCCCTTGCAATCACTAATGCAAATAATTAACTCAAATAATTCAAATTAATTAAAATTTGAATTTCCGATCAAATTAAGCACAATTAAGAAAAATGGGAAAATACTGGACATTTAAGCACAATTCCCTGATTAAATTCGGTACAATAAGCTAAGTGAAATTGAGAAAATATTGACTCATCAGTTGCCTGCACTGAGTAAGTTCTGCTCACCATATATAAGCTATGACATTGTATTAATGAGCTTGGTGGCAGATTTCAGTGGTAGAGATAATGAATCTCATGTTTTTTTTTTTAATCTGTTAATGTTTGTTGATAGCTTTGCATTGGTTCACAACACTAATTTAGTGCCTAATTGTTTCTGGTTATTTCTGCACTTGACTGAGAATTTGGCATTGAGATGCATCTGATTGATTGAGCCAGTACCACGTGCATACTATATAAGCAATGAATTGCTTTGGCAAAGCTTGGTTGCACTGAGAAAACTCTAGTAGAGTCTTATTTGCAGTTGGCCGAACTGCATATTTCCTTGCTTGAGTCATTTGCTTTATTTTTGTTCATTTCAGTAGTAGATCATTGCTGGAATTCGGTGTATTCAATTCTAGAGTCATTTGTGTCTTGCATTTGGTGTTGTTTAAAATTCTGTAGTTTTTTTGAGTTGAATCATTTGTTTCCATCATGACTTATATCTTGTGAAGTTGAATTGAAATAGAAGTCAAATTATATGTTGTGAATTGTAGCAAAAGAAAGTGAAAGTATAAAAGCATGAGTTCTTGTGATTTGAAAAAGAAAAAGCAATTAGAAAAGAAGTATTGATTGAACCACATAAAGAGTCAAGTGGCAAGTGCAATTCACAACACAGTTTCACTCCTAATGTTTCTCTCCTTTTTTCTGGTTCATCATATAATTGGATTGGAGTGAACATTTTAGAGCAATTGGCAATGCATTATTCTATTTCAGTTGCAAATCTGTTTGGTCATGTATGATTCAACTTGAAGTGATTTTTATTGTTTTTAAAATCTGTTCTAGTTCTATTTCTTAGGTTCTATTTGTTGTGCTTACTTTGATCAAAAGCTTTGTTTCTTGCTTGTCATTGTTGAATGTTCTGGTTTTGTCTTAGTACACGTGTAAACTCTGATCTGCTGTTCCTAATTGAAGTTTTTGTTGCTTTCATAATCTGATCAAGAGTTGATCTTGAGTCAATTTCTCTGCTGTGCTATCATTTTCATTATCTGGCTTACATTGTTGGTGGTTGTCCTGTATTGTCCATTACTCTGTTTAGCCTAGCCTTTTCTGAAATGAGAAGCTTTTACACTTTGGTTTCTGGAATTTGAAAGAAGGTTTGTGTGCTTGGTAGCATCTTAGGTGGTGGTGGTCTGAAAGACTTTCCAGCTTTGTACTGCCAAGGGAGAATCTCCCTTCCAAACCTTTTCATTTATGTGCTTTAACTTTCAAAAGAGAAGCCTGAGTGTAGTGAGTTTAGTGAGGCTGACTTGGCGTAATTCCTTGGCACTTTGAAATAGGGAATTCATTGTTAATCTAACTGTTTTGTGATTGTTCATTGTGCAGGAAAAGAAATTGGATCAATTAGATTGGAGCAGTTGTGATTTGCTTAAACTGACATTGCATTGATTTTGGCTTATAAACTGTTTGCTGAAATCATTGATATATTATATATCTGAATGTGATTACTGATTTCATGGTTTGCTTACAATTGTTGAAATCTGTTGAGTCCTTATTAGCACCATCACTCTTTCTTTGTTGAGATCATTTTTCCAAATGCATATAGAAAATATTTTTCTGGTATTAATCACATGCAGCTTTCAGTTTTGTTCAGATTGATTGAATTACATCCATTGCATCTGGTTAATGTCCATTCCTATTTGTATTTGCTGGATTTGGGTTTGATTTTGTATGCAGAAATGAACCAGTGCAGGGTGTCCAATAAAAGTTGAGATTAGTTTAGAATGAGCAACCAGTAGCAGCCATCTGAACTGAAGGGAGTTTCTTTCACCTTAAATTACTTCTGTTTGATTGAACTATGCCTGTTATAGCTTGTCTTTGATTAGCATAATTTCAAGTGTTGAATCTGGTATGACAGTTTTTGTACACTAGGATTAGCCAATCTGAATTCTGAATTGGAATTGTTCTGCATTGTGTTGGATAAATCTGATTTTGATTAGACTGGGTGGTTGTTAATCAGTTTGGTTTCAGCTTAGAATTACATTTCTTTGAATCTGGTATAATGACCATTTGCATGTGTCTAATAGAATCTGGTTTGATTTTGGTGTGTGCACAGCTGATATTTGAGAGTTTAGCTTGAGCAGAAATTTATTGAGAAAACAGCAACCTAAGCACTTAATGTGGAAGCTTTGAACTAAAGGGAGTTATCTAGTTTAATTGCTTCTAACTGTTTAAATTGTTTTGGATTTAAATTGTTCATGGTTGATTTACATGATCTGCTGAATTGGTTTGAATTATCTGTGCAGAGTTGTTTTCATTGAAATTCAAATTGCCCAGGAGTTTAATTGAGCAGCTGCAGAATCTCACTAGAAAGCTTGTGCAGCCAAGAGAAAGGGAAGTTCTTACTACCCTATATTTTTTTGTGCAAACTAGTTTTACTAAGGGTGTAAGTGACAGCAGCTTTGATTGATTTGTGTTGCAGGATTGGACAAGTTTAGGCTGAGAGTTGAAAGGAATATTTAGACTCTTGAAGATTTTGTGCAAAATGGAGAAGTGGACCAGGACCGTAGCATAGTTTGTTTTTGTATTTGATTTGTTCAAATTGTTTGTGATAGGCTTGTGTTAGCCCACTGTTAGCTTTAGCTTTTGTTTTGTAAAAGGGCCTTTTATAAAGTCCAAGTTCTTTGGAAGAGTCTTTGGTGCTCTTTCAAACTCTTGGCAACTTTTCTTGATTGCTTTGATTTTTTTTTAGCATAGCTAGACAGGTGAATGTGTCTTGTTAGCCAAAGCTACAAGCTTCACCATAGGAGTAGACTTTAAATATTGGCTTGATTTGTGTATCTCGTAAGGGTCATTAGAGTCCGCTGGTTTCTTAAGTGTTTTGTTTGTTTGAGTTTGTGTTCACGTTTAGGGGTGATTTAGGCTAAAAGGGATTAAACTCTAAGCCTTATCACATTAGAGTCCGAGAGTCTAGTCTTTTAATTGTGATTAAATGTTTGTTTTTGAGTGGTGTCCTTTGATTTTAAAGGTGATTTTAGTTTAAGGGGTAATTAGTTAGTAATCTAAGACATTTCTGGCAAGGCAAGACTTGGTACTTAAGCAGCTCTTTAGCTCACCTCTCTTACCTGGGACTTGTCTAGGTGAAAGTTTTTAACCCTCTAAATTAAGAAAACTCTTAAAAACAAAGATGTCTTCTTATAGTTCATATAGGTCTTCTAGGTTAGATAATGTTGATGAAATGTTTAAACAAGCTAGGAATCTTCCATCCTTTGGTAAAGACATAGGTGCATTAACATACCTAGCTTGGGAAAAAGAAATTGATAAAATAAATCCTTGGTTTTATGAAGAGAGTGAATATTATGTCCTTAGCATATATCTCTCTAAGTTAGAAAAGCATGCAAGTGAGTGGTGGGATGAAAGACAATATCATGTTAGGAAAGGTAGAAAGTCCTTCATACGTGATTGGCATGATTTAAAAGCTTGTATGAGAAGAAAGTTTGCGCCTTCAAGCATTAAAAGAAACCTCGAACTAATTAGGGATTGCATTGATAATGGAAAATTATTTCTTGAGAGTTTAAATGATCATGGGTTTCTTCGTAGATAATTAGAATTTGGGGCAAGACTTAAAAAGATCAAGGATAAGAAAAGAGAAAGAGAGATTAAGAGAAAAGAAGAGGAAGAAAGGAAAGAAGAAGAGAAGAGAGAGAGTGAAGAAAACGAGAAAGAGAAGAGAGAGAGTGAAGAAAACGAGAAAGAGAAGAGAGAAAAAGAGAGGAATTAAGAAGAGAAGAAGAGAAAAGAAAAGAAGAAGAAAGAAAAGAAATAGAGAGAAAAGAAGAAAAGAGAGAAAGGATGACAAATTCTATTCTTTCCAAGACTATGGAACCTAAAAGGGAAGGTTTTCAAATCTTTACTTCTTTTCCAATCATGGTTTATTCTTTAAATATGGACTTTTCTTTCAAACCAATTGTCATTATATATTCTATGAAAACATTCTCAAAAATATGACAATTCAAATCTTGAGTTATTGTTATCTTTAAGAAAACAATTAACTCAAGACAAAAGTGAATTTGGACTTCTAGAATTTCCAAATGTGATAAAACAAAATATTAGAAGTCCTTATTTCTTTGTTTTTGTAGAAAAATTCTTTCTTGGATTGATATTAATTGAAAATATATTTGATGTTTATTGCAGAATTGTGTTTGATCCAGGAGGAAGAAAAAGTGGATATAAAAGAATAAGGCCACTCCAAGATGGCCATGCTCCCAAAGATTGTGTGGAGCTTCTTCATAAGGCGATTGCCAGATTTGAGGACAAATCTTTTCTTAAGAGGGAGGGCATGATGGAATCCTGCTTGACGTAGTCCTCCTTTTGTATTTTTACCTTTCATAGCTTAGCTCTTAAGGAGCATGGGTTACTATAAATACCCAACTCCTCTCTTGTATTAGGACTTTTGAGTTTAATGAGAATTGAATTTTCTGAAATCAGAAATTATTCTCTCTTGAAAGTCACATGCTAGAGAGTCCAAAGACTCCCTCTAGCCACCTTCCAAGCACACTCTCTCACTTTCATTTTCCATTCCACCGTGCTTCTCTCACATCATCACCGTTACTTCAATCCGCTTCAGTGGCGTCAGCGCTCCTTAACCACGCGTCCTCCTTTCTCTCGCGCAAAGCCTCGCCACACCTTCTTCATTTCACTGCCACCACGTCTCGCGTCCATTTCTCTCCCGAGAGCTCATCCTCGCGAGCCTTCTGCTTTCATCACAGTAAGCTTCTACACTCACATTTTCTTCTCAGATTTGCATTTTCTCTTTACGCATCTCCTGACCACATCTAAACCTAGGGTTTCTTCATCATTTGTCTTTTCTTGCCATTCTCACCATTTGTTTTCGATTTCCACCGATTAAACCCTTCTTTGTCCGATCAAAACCTTTTCCACCATTCAATCTCCATTTATCACCGTTTAATCGGTCCAAATCGAGTCTATTCCACTCCTAGGGTTTCATTCGTGTCTCTCAGGTTTCCACAGATTAAATCCTAGATTCTAGGGTTCCATATGTTCAACCTCAGTTTCCCCTTCGATCTCTAACTTCTATTCCATTCCGCTGCGTCTTTACTCGTCGAGGAAGGCTCGAGGAGTTAGAATCGTGCTCGCACAACTTCTATCGTCATCTCCTCGGGTGTTCGTCCATCATCTAATCTCAATGTGCTTAGTTCTTGAGTGCATTATGGGATTCTTAGTTAAATTTATAGCACTAGTATTATCACATTTTAAAGGAATATTATCAAGGAAGATATCAAAGTCTTCCAGTTGCTGTTTCATCCACAAAATTTGGGCACAACAATTTCCAGCAGCAATATAGTCAGCTTCAGTGGTAGACAAGGCTACACATGCTTGTTTCTTTGAATTCCAGGATACCAAAGAACAGCCTAGAAAATGACAAGTACCACTAGTACTTTTCCTATCAATTTTACAACCACCATAGTCTGCATCAGAATAACCTATTAAACTAAGTGAAGCATCTGATGGATACCAAAGTCCAAAAGAAGTGGTTCCCTTAAGGTATTTTAAGATTCTCTTGACAGTAGTCAAATGAGATTCTTTAGGATTTGCTTGGTACCTAACACACACACATACATTTTCCATAATATCTGGTCTACTAGTAGTTAAGTACAATAAAGATCCTATCAGGCCTCTAAACATAGTTTCATTTACTCCTTTTCCAAATTCATCCTTATCTAAATAGCATGAAGTACCCATAGGTGTATTAGCTTCTTTACACGTATCCATACCAAATTTCTTAAGAATTTCTCTACAATATTTTGTTTGGGAAATAAGAGTACCTCCATTCATCTGTTTTATCTGTAGTCCTAAAAAGAAATTCAACTCACCCATCATAGACATCTCAAACTCACCTTGCATTATTTTTGCAAATTCTTCACATAAGGAGTCATCAGTTGACCCAAAGATAATATCATCTACATAAACTTGTACAATCAAGATGTATTTTCCTACTTTCTTTATAAATAAGGTTGAATCAACCTTACCTCTAGAAAAATTATTATCAAGTAAGAAGGTACTAAGTCTTTCATACCAAGACCTAGGTGCCTGTTTAAGACCATACAAGGCCTTTTTCAACCTATAAACATGATCAGGAAATTTGAAATCCTCAAAACCAGGAGGTTGACTAACATATACCTCTTCTTTTATGAAACCATTTAAAAACGCACTTTTCACATCCATTTGATATAGTTTAAATTTCATCAAAGATGCATATGCAAGCAACAATCTAATTGCTTCTAACCTGGCCACTGGTGCATATGTTTCATCATAGTCTATACCTTCCTCTTGACAGTAGCCCTTTGCAACTAGCCTTGCTTTGTTCTTTGTGATGTTTCCATCCTCATCAAGCTTGTTCCTGAATACCCATTTGGTTCCTATGACTTGATAATCATCTTGCTTTGGAATAAGTTCCCAGACTTCATTCCTTTCAAATTGGTTTAGCTCTTCTTGCATAGCAATGCACCACTTATCATCTTGAAGAGCTTCCTTTATATTCTTGGGTTCTATCTGAGACACAAAAGCTACAGTTAGACAAAAATTATTAAGATTATGTCTAGTAGTTACTCCTTTTGAAATGTCTCCAATGATGTTGTCCAAGGAAAGTCCTCTTGGTTGTTGATAGCTTTTAGAATCAACAGCTTGAGGTGTTTCTTGAAGTTCTGGCTGATAGTTCTCATTTAGATACATGTCTTCAAGAGCTTCCTTCAAATAATCCTCATCACCTGCAATAGGTTTGTTTGACTCAAGAGGGTTTTCCTCAAGGTCCACAATCTCATCAAAGACGACATGCATTGATTCTTCAATTGTCAAAGTTCTTCTATTAAATACTCTATATGCTTTACTGGTCAAAGAATATCCTAGGAAAATTGCTTCATCAGATTTTGCATCAAATTTGCCTAGATTATCTTTTCCATTATTCAAGACAAAGCATTTGCACCCAAAAATTTTCAAGTGAGATACATTTGGTTTTCTACCATTCAACAGTTCATATGGAGTTAATTTCAGAATTGGCCTAATAAGCATCTGTTTAACACATAACAAGCAGTACTAACTGCATCAGCCCAAAAATATTTTGGCACATTAGATTCATTCATAAGGGTTCTAGCTAATTCTTCTAATGATCTATTTTTCCTTTCAACAACACCATTTTGTTGGGGAGTTCTAGGTGCAGAAAAGTTATGTGCTATGCCATATTCTTCACAAAATTTATCAAAAGATTCATTTTCAAATTCTCCACCATGATCACTTCTCAATGTTTTGATTTTCAAGTCTTTTACATTTTGAATACGTTTAGCAAAAGATTTAAAGGCTTTGAAAGCTTCACTTTTCAAATTTAAAAAGAAGGTCCAAGTGAATCTTGTGTAATCATCAACAATTACAAGAGCATAGTAATTTCCACCAAAACTTTTAACTCTAGATGGACCAAATAAGTCCATATGCAAAAGTTCTAAAGGTTTTGATGTTGAAATCATGCTTTTGGATGAAAATGAAGATTTGGTTTGTTTACCTTTTTGACATGCAGTGCATAATTTGTCTTTCTCAAATTTGAGTTTAGGCAAACCAATCACAAGATCTTTTGAAATCAATTTATTTAAATGTTGCATATGAATATGTGCAGCTCTTTTATGCCATAGCCAAGGATTTTCTTCTTTAGCAACTAAGCATGTTATACTATGATTAGATGCACTTTCAATATCAATCAAATAAATATTGTTATGCCTAACACCTTGCAAAGCAATATCAGCAGAATCTTTAAAGTAAACAGTGCATTTATCACTTTCAAAAGTTACCTTGAGACCTTTGTCGCATAATTGACTTATGCTTAAGAGGTTATGCTTGAGGCCTTCAACATATAGCACATCTCTTATAGTAAATGTATTTCCTCCTCCAATGTCTCCGGTACCCTTGATTCTACCTTTGTTGTTATCCCCATAAGTCACAAATCCTTGCTTTTTCTTGTTCTTTGGACATTCAGTTTTCATGTGCCCTTTTTCTCCACATCCATAGCATTTAACACTTGAAGGAGATTCTTGATTTTTTCTCCTTTCTTTACGAAATTTGTCCTTACCTTTTGCCTTCATAAACTTGGCAAATTTCTTTATCATGAGGCTCATGTTCTCCTCATCATCAGAATCATCATTTTCAATCCTTTTAGATTTCTTTACTTTGGAGATTTCGGACTTGAAGGCTAGTGTCTTTCTTTTGCCTTGATCTTCTTCAGCCGTCAATCTTCTCAACTCAAGCTCATGCTCATAGAGTTTCCCAAACAAAATTGGCATTGACATTTGAGTGAGATTTTGAGACTCAGAGATGGCAGTTACCTTTGGTTGCCACGACCTGTCCAATAATTTCAAAATTTTTACATTCAATTCATCAATATCAAAAGTCTTACCCAACCCTGTCAAGTGTTTCACTATGTGAGTGAAACGCTTTTGGACATCAGAAATTGTTTCTCCAGGTTGCGTTCTGAACATCTCATACTACTGAATGAGAGTGTTCTTCCTTGCACGTTTCACATCCTCTGTTCCTTCATGTGTGACTCTCAGAACTTCCCACATTTCCTGTGCTGTCTTACACACAGAAATTCTATAAAATTCATTGTTGAGAGGGTCGCACCTCCCACAAAAGTTGTGCATAAAAGAATGCAGTATAGTTACTAGGAAGTGACTCCTAGGTCGTCTCTCAAGGACCAAATTGTGGTTCAGTCTCAAATCAAACACGTAGTGGGGGGGTTTTGGTGAAAGATTTGTGATTCAAAACGAACTAAACTAAAATTGGAAATTAAATGCAACCAAACATAATTGAAAACAGTGAAATGAATTAACAAAGCGTGAATACCGAACGGTTCTACATTAACACCGAACGGTCTCTAAAGCAAGTGAGGAAATTGGAAATGCACGAAAATGAAGAAACTGAACAAAATAGACAACATAGTGAACGAGAACAATAAACTAATTAAAGTGAATGAAAGCAGTGAACCGACATTTCTAAAGGAAGATGTGTTAACTAATTAAAATGCATAGATAATAAAGAAACATGTGATGTGCTATTCAAATGCAATACTTAAACTAAAACATTAAAACATAAACCGGCGGGAATTACAAGAAAACCTGCAAAAAGTGCTTGAACCAATTTTAAGCAAGGAAAATACATTTAATAATAAAATGCAACGTTGAGCTAAACCATTAAATTCACACGACAACTAAAATAAGAAAGCAATGCTTAAAATGCTATGAAACTTTGGAGTCACACATTTAATGCAAAGTGTTTGAATAAAATTGGAATGCATGGATTTAACAATTGAAATTAATACTATTGAGCTAAAAGTTCATCACGGACACAGTGCAAAGAACGTATATGAACAGTAAAAAGGAACCAAACTACATTTTGGGGCTATTCCCTCTCCACGGACCGTCACATGTTTGCTTCAAAACCATAAAGAAAATACTGCACCGTGCTCATTCAATGATAAACTCCAAAAATAAAACGTTCCAGCCTTGCACAAAATTAAAAGGAAAAGACAGTGTGCTTGTTTTCATTCAACCAATGTAATAGCGCTTGCAAAAAAAAAAAAATAGAAAAAGGGAAAGTGTGCTCTTCATTCTCCATGAAAAACATTCAAAAGCAGAGAGAAAACTCGTAACAAGTGGCAGCTGCCCTCAGCTCTAGGCCAAAACATCCTCCAAAAAAAAACTCCATGCTCTTCATTCCAAACACTCCTCCACTTCAGTCGTAGCCCTCCATCCTTGGTGGCCTCCTCTTTCTCAAGCTCTTCCCCTCTTTTCTATTGTCGCTGGCTGCCCTAGGCTGTGTGTGTGTTTTCTAATTTTTTTTGGCTGCACCTCCTACTTCTTCCCAATCTCCGCATGAAGCTCCCAGTTGAATCAGCCCATTACTCTTGCGTGCTGGATGCTGGATGTGCACCCCCAAACTGCTTTCCTCTGCTGGACCGTGAAGCTCCTTCACGTGTGATGGCTCCTGGACGCTACTGGATGCACTGCTGCTGTGGATGCGTGAATGGAGCTGGACCGTGAAGGCTGCTCTATTGGGCTCCCGTGTGCTTACTTCCCAGCGTGCTGGAACGTGTGAAGGCCTTTCTTTAAAGCTTGCTGGAAGCGTGAAGGCTGGACCGTGCCCAACAAATTGATGGATGCCACCACCCTCTTGCTGGACCAATTGCCTTGGACAGGTGTTGCTGCTGCTGGAACGTGGACGCTTGCTTGGACGTGTGAAGGCTGTTATTTCCGTGTGCACCCCTCCAAGCTTGTGTTGGATTCTCCTTCCGTGTGCGTGGACGATGGAGGTGCGTGTGAGTGTGCTCACCAAAATGAATTGCAGGAGCTGCTGGATTGGACGTGGACGCGTGGATTGCTTCATGCACACCCGCTGGATGTGCTGTGTGGACGTGGCAGCTGTTTCCAGAATGAAGATAGTTGGGCCTGCTGCTGCTTTGCTGGACTCCACTGGAAGGCCTGCTGTCTCCTTTTGCTGCACCTCCCATTCTCTCCAAACACACCTGCTCAAATCCATGCTGCTGGACCAAAAATTGTGTTGGCCGTGTAAGACCTGTGTAAAATAAAAATATACTTTTATTTTACTATATTTTGTGTTACTAGATAATTAATTATGATATGTTTGTGTAATGAAAATATTAAGAAAGTGAATAAAATAAATTAATTAGAACTAATGTTATCTTAATTTTTGAAAATTGTTTGAAAGAATGGTTGAGTAATGTTTCCTAGTTGTTTTATTTTCATTGGTGGGGAGGTGTGGGTCTTATAGTGATAAAATAAAATAAAGGTGAGAAGGCTTTGTTGGGTAGAGCACGTGAAAGTGTAAGAGGCTTGGAGGGAATTTTCTAAAGTTTTTATGCTTTTGGCTTTTCATATTTATGATAGGAGAGAGAGCATAGATTTGTACTTGTGTTTCCTCTTTTTGCATAATTTGAGTTTCTGAAGGTGACATTGTCGACAATAGGTGTTGAAATATTCTTCCATAGCTTGGCTTCTTTTGTTTTGTAGGGCTTTGGATAGATTATAGAGTTAAGTAGGAAATATATAGTTAAGCTACATGGTGCATATTAAAATCGTGAAAATTGACTTAGAGGAGAACCCTACCATTTTCTTATATAAACTCTAATCTATGTGAGAGAGTAGAGGAATACACAAATACTATGCTAAATCATAGGTTGGGAGTGTAGTTTTGAATTGTGGGAAGCACTGCTACGCAAGGAAAGAAAGTCATCTTTGGTCTTTACTTTGAACCTCAAAGGGTTGTGGAAACTCACTGGAACTAGAGGTAAGGGGAGAACCTGGGAATATATTAATTGTGTGGAATGGGTTTATAGTTGTATCTAAGTTTATATGGATGCATGAGACTTTACGTGTTGTGTGGCATGAAGGGTAGTTTATCCATGTTTATTTTGGAAACTTATAAGTGGTTTAAGGTATGCATGCTTTGGTTTCATGGGGTTGCTAAGTGTATGATTATTCCTCTGGTTATGCTTAATCCATGGTTGTATATATTTTCCTTGAATTCTTTACCTTGCAATAAATGGGAGATGGGTTGTTGAGGAACACATTCCCACACTTTTTAACCAAAAGTGTGATGAGTGGGTGACTAGAGTTTTCTCTTCCAGTTAGAGGAAGAGAATGAGAGTGTGTGGATCTTGTAATTGTGTGCAAAGGAAGAGGAAACCTAATAAAAAAAAAAAAGTAAATAGGGGTTGTTTAGTTGTATGGGTCTTACTTAAAAGATGGGAAGAAAAACAAAGAATTGGGCTTTAGTGGAAATGGAAAAGGGCATAGAAGAAGTGGGGTTGTACATGAAGTCTTGAAAAATAAAAGAAGAAGAGTGAGTGGTTACGTGAAAAAGGAGTAGAAATGAGAGTTTGGTTCTTTTGAAAAACAAAGGAAAAGAGAGAGGTGAAGAGTTAGCATGGTGACTAAAAAAAAAAAAAAATCAAGAGAGAATTAAGTGTGCATGAGGATGGTTATAGGTTTGGATAGTGAAAATAAATAAATAAGTAAATAAAAGAGTGAGAAGGGTAGAGATTTACGTAAATATTAGAGAGAGAGTGAGAAAGTGCAGAGAGGAAGTTTTTGGGTTTACTGTGTTTGAAATGAAGGAAGGAGTATATTGATGAGAAGGAAGTACTGGAAGGACAATATTTTTAATGAGTTGTGAGAAAGAAGTGAGAAAATACTTTTACTGATGCCTTAGCTTTTGATGACAAAAAGATTAAATTGAGAAGTGAGAAACTCTTTGGTTACAGGGTAGTGTGTATTATGTTGTGGTGCATGGCTCTGTAAGTTTTCTTTTATGGGACCTATAATAATAAATGATGGAAAGAGAAAGCCATTTAATTGTTGGAAAGAGAGTGCTGGTTGGAACCGTGAGGTTGGAAGATGGGACAAAAAGGTGGGACCGTGAGGTTGGAAGATGAAATGTTATTATAAAGAAAAAGAAAAGAAAAGTTGGATGGTGTGAGAAGTAGTTTACGTAAGGTAGTAAAATGGAAAGAGTTTTAATATAAGGTGGGTCCCATTTATAAAAGAAGGGTGGATATGATGTTACGTAACAAGAGAGAGAAAATGAGAGAAGTTTAGGAATTTAGATGGACCCGCGTAGGCCCTACCATGGAGAGATAATGTTTTATTTTATTTTAAATTATAGGGGGTGAACTTAGGAAAATAAGAGGGTGTTATAGAAATGTTGGAATATGGGTCGGACAGTGAACTTAGTAATTCCAGGGGTGCATCTGAAATTTTATCTTAGTAGACAGGGTGTGAATCCAGTAATTTTAAGGGGTACTTCAGAAATTCTGTCTTAGTGGATAGAGATGTGAACTTCGTAATTATAGGGGGTGTGTCAGAAAATCTGTCTTAATAGATAGAGGGGTGAACTCCGTCATGTCAGGGTGTGCCCAGAAATTCTGTTTTGAAGACAGGGGTGTGAACTTAGCAATTTTAAGGGGTGCGCCAGTAAAACGTTCGTCCAGACAGCATCAGAGTTGAAAATAGCGTTCGGCGATAATGTATGAATCCGTGAGAGTATTTTGAAACAATTATTGAGAATTGTTAGTTATTTCCTTGATCCAATATTGGTTTAGTTATACATATTATTGAGAATATGTATGACTTCGTGATTGAGCACGTTTATTCTATTGGTTTAGTTATACATATTATTTAGAATATGTATGACTTCGTGATTGAGCACGTTTATTCTGTTGGAGGTGGTACATACACTATGTTATTTACTTGTAACTTCGTCGGTCTTTTTAGCATTTTTGCTAGTCTCACGCGTGAGACGGAGATTCGAGTGTCACCTTCTTCTGCGCGAGGAGGTGAATGTCTCGCCCAATGACTTCGGCTCGTGTTGAGTATAGTGCATCGTTACGCGTAGTATCGATGTTTTTACTCGTTAGTCCTTGAGGAGTCGGGGAGATAGGTCTGAAGTCGCGATGGAAGACGGCTCGAGTCGCCTGTTATTGAGAGCAGGTTATGACGACGAATTACAAGTAAACGACATTGTTTATGAAAGACTAGTCTGCAGTATCATGTGTGTCGATTTATATTAAATCATGGAAATTATATAGTTTATATGTAATGTGTTTATGATGTGATATTTCTGGTTTCTCACCCTGAAATGTTGTGGTTGTGGTTTCCACCTACGATGATCGTACTTGTACGGGAGTAGATGGTATTGCAGATAAAGCTGGAATGGAATAGCTCTTCGAGAGAGAGACGGGAATAAAACTTATTGGGATTTTTATAATGTTTTCTTATTTATGTTCGTTTGATTTTGTTATTTTAAGAAACAATTAAGATTCGGTTTGATGTAATGTATGAACTTATGATGTGTGTATGGTTTGTTTATGTGTGGTATATTTTAAGAAAAAAAAAATAAACACTTTCATAAGATTCATGCTTCAAGGTTATTATTATTATTATTATTATTATTAATATATCCTATAAGGGGTGTTACAATTTTTGGTATCAGAGCTTTGGTTTTCGAAAAATCTTTTGGGGCCTTGGGGAGTGAGCTCGACTAGCTTTGTTGTGTTTTCCTGATAATGGTGTGATAGTTTCCACATTTAATTATAATTTTGAATAATAAAGGATGTCAAGACGGGCAAGAACTCCTCCTCCACTCAATGCCACTGCGGAACTCGCACAGGCTCTTCGACAAATATCTAGGGTACTCCAAGGACAACAAGAGCAACAGGTTGAACAAGCAGCCAGGCCTCGTGTGGGCATGAATGATTTTTTGCGTCACAACCCTATTAAGTTTAATGGGAAGGTTACTCCAGATGAAGCTGACGACTGGATTTGCTGTAATGAGAAAATTTTTGCTGCAATTGAATGCTCGGAGGCGCAGAAACTGGTTTTTGCTACTTACATGCTGGCCGGGGAGGCAGAATACTGGTGGCGCGGCCTTCAAATTGAGATGGATGCTCGAGGGGAAGTTGCTTGTTGGGAGGACTTCAAGACCAGATTCTTAGAGAGGTACTTTCCTGCCAATGCTAAAATGGAGAGGGAGGCAGAATTCTTGACTCTACAACAAGGCAATATGTCAGTCCAGGCTTACAAGGAAAGGTTTGAATATCTGGCCCGATTCTATACCCAGAATTTGAGCGAGCAATGGAAGTGCAGAAAGTTTGAGAGAGGTTTGCGCCATGATTTGATGAAAGCCCTCATCCTTTTGAAAATCAATCATTTTCCTGAACTTGTGGAGCAAGCTAAAGTGGTGGAACGAATAGAGGAGAAAGGACGAGTAATGAGGATTCAGAAAGGAAGTTTCTCAAGGAGCAAGAATCAGAAGAAGCCTTATGAAAGACCACATTTTTTCAGTCAAGGGATCCTGAAGTGCTTTGAGTGTGGCGGAAATCATCATAGAAGGAACTGTCCCAGACTCGTGAATATCAAGAAGGAAGAAAGGACATGTTTCATGTGTAACAAGCCTGGACACATATCTCGTGATTGCCCTCAAAGAAAAGCGTCCGGTGCGATGCCTCAGAAGACTTTTGACGGTGGGAAGTCACAGGCATCAGGCAGGGTGTTTGCCATGTCTGGGACTGAAGCAGAGAAGTCAGGTAATTTGATACTTGATACTTGTTCTTTGTTTGAAGAAAATGTACTTGTTTTGTTTGATTCGGGTGCGACGCACTCGTTTGTGTCCTTGCTATGTGTGGAGAATCTTGGTCTCTCTGTTCTTGATATGGGGTGTGAGCTAATTGTCTCTACTCCAACATCTGGACAAGTTTCAACCAGTTTAGTCTGTGTTGGGTGTCCGATTGTAGTGAGAGGACATAAGTCCAAAGTCAACTTGGTATGTCTTCCGCTTAGGGGTTTGGACGTGATCTTGGGGATGGATTGGTTAGTTGATAACCATGTGTTGATTGATTGCGGACGTCAGAAATTAGTTTTCCAAGAACCAGAAGGTTTTGAGGTGTCAACATCAAAAGAAGTCTTGCATGATCTCAAGGATGGAGGGATTTGTTTTACAGTGATGGTGAAAGAGCAAAGAGAAAACACAGACAAACAGATCAGTGGAATACATGTGGTAGAAGAGTTTGCAGATGTGTTTCCTGAGGAGGTCCCAGGATTGCCACCAAGTCGAGAGGTGGACTTCGCAATTGATCTAATACCAGGAACAAGGCCAATATCAATGGCTCCATATCGTATGGCTCCAGCGGAGTTGACTGAGTTAAAGAAACAAATTGAAGAATTGCTAGAGAAGAAGTTTATCAGGCCGAGTGTTTCACCGTGGGGTGCACCTGTGTTACTGGTTAAGAAGAAAGACGGAAGCTCGAGGTTGTGCATTGATTATCGGCAACTGAATAAGGTTACTATTAAGAACAAGTACCCGTTGCCAAGGATTGATGATCTGTTAGACCAATTGAAGGGTGCTGGCGTGTTTTCAAAGATAGATTTACGGTCAGGGTATCATCAAATCCTTGTCAAACCTGAGGATGTGCAGAAGACAGCGTTTCGCTCACGCTACGGGCATTACGAGTATGTTGTGATGCCTTTTGGGGTGACGAATGCTCCGGCTATTTTCATGGATTACATGAATCGCATCTTCCGTTCTTGCTTGGATAAGTTTGTCGTTGTATTCATCGACGATATTCTAATTTATTCAAAGAATCATGAGGAGCATGCTGAACATCTACGAACAGCGTTGGGGATTCTGAGGGAACATCAGTTGTATGGGAAGCTATCGAAATGTGAGTTTTGGTTGGATGAAGTTCAGTTTCTTGGACATGTGATATCAGCTCAAGGAATCTCAGTTGATCCAGCGAAGGTTGATGCAGTGTTAAAGTGGGAACGCCCTACATCTGTGACCGAAGTAAGAAGCTTTGTTGGTCTTGCAGGTTATTATCGAAAGTTTGTTGAGGGATTCTCCAAGATAGTGGGTCCCTTGACTCAGTTGACACGAAAGGACCAACCTTTTGTTTGGACAGAACAATGCGAGGCTAGTTTTGAGGAGATGAAACGGAGATTGACAACTGCTCCAATACTAATTATTCCAGACACAAATAAGACGTTGGAAGTATACTGCGATGCATCATATCAAGGTTTGGGTTGTGTCTTGATGCAACTAAGGAGACCAGTGGCGTTTGCATCCCGACAGTTGAAGGTGCATGAAAGAAACTATCCAACGCATGATTTAGAGTTGGCGGCTGTGGTGTTTGCTTTGAAAACTTGGCGACACTATTTGTATGGGGCGAGGTTTCAAGTTTTCAGCGATCACAAGAGTCTGAAATACTTGTTTGATCAAAAAGAGTTAAACATGCGACAGCGGAGGTGGATGGAATATCTGAAAGACTACGACTTTGAGTTGCAGTATCATCCTGGAAAAGCAAATATTGTTGCTGATGCTCTGAGCAGAAAACGGGTACAAATGTCTGCCTTGATGATCAAGGAGTTAGAGTTACTAGAAAAGTTGCGAAACATGAACCTTGGTGTGCAGTTGGGACAAGGTCAAATGTGGTGTAGTCATCTAAAGATCACAAGTGGATTCTTAGAACAATTGAAAGCAGAGCAAGAAACAGATCTAGAGTTGCAAAGTATTGTGAAATTGTTGGGGAGTGATCAAGCCAAAGACTTCGCTTTGAACAGTGATGGCATTCTTCGTTTTCGGCATAGAGTATGTGTTCCAGCAAAAACAGAGTTGAAAAGACTAATATTGGAAGAGGGACATAAGAGTAGTCTTAGTATACATCCAGGAATGACCAAGATGTATAAGGACTTAAAAGAATCCTTTTGGTGGAGCGGAATGAAGAAAGATGTGGCAGAGTTCGTAGCTTCTTGTTTGGTATGTCAGAAGGCAAAGATAGAACATCAAAGGCCAGGAGGATTATTACAACAATTAGATATTCCTCAGTGGAAATGGGACAGCATCTCGATGGACTTTGTGACTCACTTACCAAGATCATTGAGGGGTCACAATTCCATTTGGGTGATAGTTGACCGATTAACAAAGAGCGCTCACTTTTTGCCAATCAACCTAAGTATGTCAATGGAAAAGTTGACAGAGTTGTACATTCGCGAAATAGTGAGATTGCATGGTATACCTGATAGCATTGTCTCAGATCGAGATCCAAGGTTTACATCAAGGTTCTGGCAGATGTTACAAGAAGCTTTGGGTTCAAGGTTGAGGATGAGCTCAGCATATCATCCTCAAACGGATGGACAGACTGAGAGGACTATTCAGTCATTAGAAGATTTGTTGAGAGCTTGCGTGTTGGATCATCTGGGAGGCTGGAGCGAGGTCCTACCATTGGTGGAGTTTACATACAATAATAGTTATCACTCTAGCATAGGGATGGCGCCTTTTGAAGCTTTATATGGGCGAAGATGTAGAACTCCTTTGTGTTGGTTTCAAGATGGAGAATCTATAGTGGTGGGCCCTGAGTTGTTACAACAAACTACTGAGAAAGTGAAGCTTATTCAAGAAAGAATGAGAGCAACTCAAAGCAGGCAGAAGTCGTACGCAGATCAGAGAAGAAGACCGCTTGAGTTCAACGAAGGAGATCACGTATTTCTACGTGTGACACCGATGACCGGTGTAGGTAGAGCTATCAAGTCAAGGAAGTTATCACCAAAGTTTCTTGGTCCTTATGATATTATTAGGAAGATTGGACCAGTAGCATACGAGGTAGCTTTACCACCACAGTTGGCAAACCTGCATAATGTGTTTCACGTGTCGCAACTAAGAAAGTACGTTTATGATCCAACTCATGTATTGGAGGAAGACAACATTCAAGTTCGTGAAGATCTTACTTTTGAAGTCGGACCAGTAAGAGTGTTAGAAGTACAAACGAAGGAGTTGCGGGGAAAAGAGATTCGCATGGTGAAAGTACTCTGGAATGAGAAAACTCAAGAGATAACTTGGGAGCTAGAAGATTTTATGAGAAAAGAGTACCCACACTTATTTGAGTAATACCTTAATTTTCGAGGACGAAAATTTTAAAAGTTGGGGAGAATGTAAGACCTGTGTAAAATAAAAATATACTTTTATTTTACTATATTTTGTGTTACTAGATAATTAATTATGATATGTTTGTGTAATGAAAATATTAAGAAAGTGAATAAAATAAATTAATTAGAACTAATGTTATCTTAATTTTTGAAAATTGTTTGAAAGAATGGTTGAGTAATGTTTCCTAGTTGTTTTATTTTCATTGGTGGGGAGGTGTGGGTCTTATAGTGATAAAATAAAATAAAGGTGAGAAGGCTTTGTTGGGTAGAGCACGTGAAAGTGTAAGAGGCTTGGAGGGAATTTTCTAAAGTTTTTATGCTTTTGGCTTTTCATATTTATGATAGGAGAGAGAGCATAGATTTGTACTTGTGTTTCCTCTTTTTGCATAATTTGAGTTTCTGAAGGTGACATTGTCGACAATAGGTGTTGAAATATTCTTCCATAGCTTGGCTTCTTTTGTTTTGTAGGGCTTTGGATAGATTATAGAGTTAAGTAGGAAATATATAGTTAAGCTACATGGTGCATATTAAAATCGTGAAAATTGACTTAGAGGAGAACCCTACCATTTTCTTATATAAACTCTAATCTATGTGAGAGAGTAGAGGAATACACAAATACTATGCTAAATCATAGGTTGGGAGTGTAGTTTTGAATTGTGGGAAGCACTGCTACGCAAGGAAAGAAAGTCATCTTTGGTCTTTACTTTGAACCTCAAAGGGTTGTGGAAACTCACTGGAACTAGAGGTAAGGGGAGAACCTGGGAATATATTAATTGTGTGGAATGGGTTTATAGTTGTATCTAAGTTTATATGGATGCATGAGACTTTACGTGTTGTGTGGCATGAAGGGTAGTTTATCCATGTTTATTTTGGAAACTTATAAGTGGTTTAAGGTATGCATGCTTTGGTTTCATGGGGTTGCTAAGTGTATGATTATTCCTCTGGTTATGCTTAATCCATGGTTGTATATATTTTCCTTGAATTCTTTACCTTGCAATAAATGGGAGATGGGTTGTTGAGGAACACATTCCCACACTTTTTAACCAAAAGTGTGATGAGTGGGTGACTAGAGTTTTCTCTTCCAGTTAGAGGAAGAGAATGAGAGTGTGTGGATCTTGTAATTGTGTGCAAAGGAAGAGGAAACCTAATAAAAAAAAAAAGTAAATAGGGGTTGTTTAGTTGTATGGGTCTTACGTAAAAGATGGGAAGAAAAACAAAGAATTGGGCTTTAGTGGAAATGGAAAAGGGCATAGAAGAAGTGGGGTTGTACATGAAGTCTTGAAAAATAAAAGAAGAAGAGTGAGTGGTTACGTGAAAAAGGAGTAGAAATGAGAGTTTGATTCTTTTGAAAAACAAAGGAAAAGAGAGAGGTGAAGAGTTAGCATGGTGACTAAAAAAAAAAAAATCAAGAGAGAATTAAGTGTGCATGAGGATGGTTATAGGTTTGGATAGTGAAAATAAATAAATAAGTAAATAAAAGAGTGAGAAGGGTAGAGATTTACGTAAATATTAGAGAGAGAGTGAGAAAGTGCAGAGAGGAAGTTTTTGGGTTTACTGTGTTTGAAATGAAGGAAGGAGTATATTGATGAGAAGGAAGTACTGGAAGGACAATATTTTTAATGAGTTGTGAGAAAGAAGTGAGAAAATACTTTTACTGATGCCTTAGCTTTTGATGACAAAAAGATTAAATTGAGAAGTGAGAAACTCTTTGGTTACAGGGTAGTGTGTATTATGTTGTGGTGCATGGCTCTGTAAGTTTTCTTTTATGGGACCTATAATAATAAATGATGGAAAGAGAAAGCCATTTAATTGTTGGAAAGAGAGTGCTGGTTGGAACCGTGAGGTTGGAAGATGGGACAAAAAGGTGGGACCGTGAGGTTGGAAGATGAAATGTTATTATAAAGAAAAAGAAAAGAAAAGTTGGATGGTGTGAGAAGTAGTTTACGTAAGGTAGTAAAATGGAAAGAGTTTTAATATAAGGTGGGTCCCATTTATAAAAGAAGGGTGGATATGATGTTACGTAACAAGAGAGAGAAAATGAGAGAAGTTTAGGAATTTAGATGGACCCGCGTAGGCCCTACCATGGAGAGATAATGTTTTATTTTATTTTAAATTATAGGGGGTGAACTTAGGAAAATAAGAGGGTGTTATAGAAATGTTGGAATATGGGTCGGACAGTGAACTTAGTAATTCCAGGGGTGCATCTGAAATTTTATCTTAGTAGACAGGGTGTGAATCCAGTAATTTTAAGGGGTACTTCAGAAATTCTGTCTTAGTGGATAGAGATGTGAACTTCGTAATTATAGGGGGTGTGTCAGAAAATCTGTCTTAATAGATAGAGGGGTGAACTCCGTCATGTCAGGGTGTGCCCAGAAATTCTGTTTTGAAGACAGGGGTGTGAACTTAGCAATTTTAAGGGGTGCGCCAGTAAAACGTTCGTCCAGACAGCATCAGAGTTGAAAATAGCGTTCGGCGATAATGTATGAATCCGTGAGAGTATTTTGAAACAATTATTGAGAATTGTTAGTTATTTCCTTCATCCAATATTGGTTTAGTTATACATATTATTGAGAATATGTATGACTTCGTGATTGAGCACGTTTATTCTATTGGTTTAGTTATACATATTATTTAGAATATGTATGACTTCGTGATTGAGCACGTTTATTCTGTTGGAGGTGGTACATACACTATGTTATTTACTTGTAACTTCGTCGGTCTTTTTAGCATTTTTGCTAGTCTCACGCGTGAGACGGAGATTCGAGTGTCACCTTCTTCTGCGCGAGGAGGTGAATGTCTCGCCCAATGACTTCGGCTCGTGTTGAGTATAGTGCATCGTTACGCGTAGTATCGATGTTTTTACTCGTTAGTCCTTGAGGAGTCGGGGAGATAGGTCTGAAGTCGCGATGGAAGACGGCTCGAGTCGCCTGTTATTGAGAGCAGGTTATGACGACGAATTACAAGTAAACGACATTGTTTATGAAAGACTAGTCTGCAGTATCATGTGTGTCGATTTATATTAAATCATGGAAATTATATAGTTTATATGTAATGTGTTTATGATGTGATATTTCTGGTTTCTCACCCTGAAATGTTGTGGTTGTGGTTTCCACCTACGATGATCGTACTTGTACGGGAGTAGATGGTATTGCAGATAAAGCTGGAATGGAATAGCTCTTCGAGAGAGAGACGGGAATAAAACTTATTGGGATTTTTATAATGTTTTCTTATTTATGTTCGTTTGATTTTGTTATTTTAAGAAACAATTAAGATTCGGTTTGATGTAATGTATGAACTTATGATGTGTGTATGGTTTGTTTATGTGTGGTATATTTTAAGAAAAAAAAAAATAAACACTTTCATAAGATTCATGCTTCAAGGTTATTATTATTATTATTATTATTATTAATATATCCTATAAGGGGTGTTACAGGCCGTGATACTTCTTTTTCTTCCAGCACCACTTCTTAGCTTCTCCAATCAAGCCCATCTCCATGTGCACTCCCATAATTTAAATCCACACCTCCTCACTCATTTTAGTTTAAAGTATATTTGATGTGGTATTTTCTTTTGACCTCCACAATGTCCCAAATATTATCCAACAATTTCCCTACAATTAATAATGCAAATAATTAGCTCAAATAATTCAAATTAATTAAAATAAGAAATTTTGGTCAAATTAAGCACAATTATCAAAAACGGGAAAATACTGGACAATTAAGCACAATTCCCCGATTAAATTCGGTACAATAAACTAAGTGAAGTGAATAAAATATTGACTCATCATTCATCAAGCACAACAGCAGATGAAATAATATTACGAGCTTTAATATCAAATTGAGCTCGTCTATTTTCTTCATTAGTCCACTCAAAAAATGGTTTTTCTACTTCTACACCTTCAACTCTGTTTTTAGGAATATAAGGACCATTTTGTACAGCTTCCCAGATGCCTCTGTCAACAGACCCCATAAAAATTTCCATTATGACTTTCCAGAATGCATAGTTATCACCAGTAAAAAGTGGTGGTCTGTTAATAGAAGCACCCTCGGCATATACAAGATGTTGGTTGTGACCGGCCATTTTCGCAAATGTTGAAAAACTATCAAAGCAAGCTCTGATACTAATTGTTGGTTGGTACCAGACAGAGTGTAACGCAGCGGAATAAAACTGGAGTAGCAGAAAGTGTGTTCGGTCACCCTTTTTAAAATAAATTTGTTCGTTTTTAGAAAATCAATTTTCTTTCAGAAAATTTATCAAACAGTTGATATGCGTAAAAGATAAAGAGTGTAGGGAATAGAAAATCACACGAGTAATTTTTATACTGGTTCGATTCAACAGAATCTACATCCAGTCGTTAATCACTATAAAAAGTGATTAACAATTCCACTAAAAAGATGTTTCACAGATTACAACAAATAGTGAATAAAGTAGATAAATAAACCTTCCTTCGACGAACGAACCGGAAGAAGAACACTCTGCCAACTCGAAGAGAACCGCTCCGACTATCGACAAACAAAACATGAGCTTCTCCTATTCACGAGACCAGGCAGAGCACCTTGCTAACTCGAAGAGAGCTTGCTCCGACTATCGACACACGACACGCGAGCCTCTCCTGTTCACGAGACCAAGCAAGGGAACTTGAACTATAGCTTCTGAGAACTTCCTCTGACAAACAGTATTCTGCAAGAGCTTTTGTTCAACAACGTTACCTTCTGATTTCTCCAAATCAAATTATATAGCCAAGTACACTGAGTGCCAAAGGTCAGCTCTCAAGTGCCATGAATAATCGATTATTGTAAGTGATAATCGATTATTCAAGTCCGTTACAGGTTTTCAAGAATGTGATAATCGATTATATGAGGTGATAATCGATTATTCCTGGATGACTTGTGATAATCGATTATTGACATTTCATAATCGATTATGGTAGTAAAAAAAATGTAAGTTTTACAAAGTTACAAGACTTTCCTACTATATTTAATTTATACAAATTGCTTTTAAATAATTCTAATATCTTCTTCAACTAAAACTTCTTGCAGCATCATCAAAACAATTTTCTTCAAGATTTACCAATACTCCTTATTGGTAACACACACAAGCACTTGAGATAATCTCACATGTTGTGTGAAAACTTTAGATCACCTAGGATCACAATAGAGAGCCTTAAAATGAGAGCTTTTCCTTTTACTCTTCAAGGAGCAGCTCAAGATTGGTGGTACTATCTCTCTGCACGGATCACAAATTGGGAAACTATCGAAAGACTCTTTCTTGAAATTTATTTTCCTACATCCAGATTATTTGCCATCCGTAGAGAAATCGAAGACATAAGACAGAGAGATAGAAAGAATCTTAGTGAGTATTGGGAAAGATTCAAGAAACTATGTTCTTCATGCACTCAACTCCAAATGGAAGATTTTATTCTAAGCTTTTATGAAACCTTAAGTCCTACTGATAGGTCATGGGCAGATGCTGCAACCGGAGGATCTTTCTTAGACTGGTCACCAGAAGATGGTATAGATCTAATAGAACGGAAGGAAGTAGACAATCAATAGTATGGCACAAGAGAAAATTCAGTAACTTTGTTGAAGGGAGTGCATGAAATTGAAAATGGTACAGTTGATGGGAAGAAGATCGATGAAAGATTAAATAAGCCAGAAAGAAAACTCGATCAGATTGCAAGCTTGTTTAAAACCTCAACTCCACAAATTGCTAAGAAGTGTGGAATTTGCATTTCAACTGACCATTATACTGATGAATGTCCTAGCTTGGTGGAAACCACTATGGAAAACCCATCTCAAGCTTTTGCTGCAAACATGATTGGAGGAAGTAGACCATACAAGAATTATGATGATTCATCCTCCAATAGGTATCGGCAGAACAGACAACCTTATGTTCCACCTCAACAAAGGCAGCAACCTCAACTTGAAATGTCAATGCAAGATTTCATGAAGACAATAATTGAGCAAAATTCATAAATCAAGAAATCAATTGTAGAGTTGACTTAGAGGGTGGAAAAATTAGAGGCTAAGGAGTCAAATAAACTACCTGCACAAACAGTGATCAACCCGCAAAATGTAAGTGCTATTACTTTGAGAACGGGTAAGCAAGTAGAAGGCCTTGAAGGAGCCCAAGAGGATGAAGATAAGGAGAAATAAGGAGCGCAAATTGATGACAATGGAGGACCAAGTGAACCATCACCTGAGACTACCCTTGATAAATCTAGGTTAGTATCCTCTAACTCTTCTAAAAATTCTTCTTCATCTTATTCTCCACCTCCTGCATATCCAAATCGGTTGAAGCTGAGAAACAAAAAAATGGAGGAATTAGACCAAGAGATCTTAAATACTTCCAAAAAGGTGGAGATCAATATACCCTTGCTAGATGTTGTTAAGCAAATCCCTAAATACACCAAGTTTTTGAAAGAATTTGCACAAATAGAAGGCGTTTTAGGGATAATGAGGTTGTGAATTTGGGAAGAAATGTGTCAAGCTTGATTAAGAAGCATATTGAAATACCGCGAAAATGCAAGGATCCAGGTATGTTTTATGTTCCATGTGTTATTGGAAATTCAAAGTTTGACAATGCCATGCTAGATTTAGGGGCTTCCATAAATGTAATGCCTTTATCAGTGTTTACTTCTCTCTCTTTCGGACCTCTTAAGACTACTGGTGTGGTCATTCAACTGGCCAACCGTAGCACAGTTAACCCTGCAGGTGTGCTTGAGGACGTCCTTGTCCGAGTAGACAAGTTAATTTTTCCTATATATTTCTATATCTTGGACATGAACGATGATGAAGGAATCAGTCCAACAACTATTATGTTGGGAAGACCTTTCATTATGACAGCACGAACCAAGATAGATGTGCATGTAGGATCATTGATAATGGAGATAGAAGACAAGAAGGTGTGGTTCAACGTGTTGGAAGCTGGGAAGCATCCGATTAAAGATCATTCTTTGTTTTGTATTGACTTATGATGAGAGGGTCGCACCTCCCAACAAAAGTTGTGCATAAAAGAATGCAGTATAGTTACTAGGAAGTGACTCCTAGGTCGTCTCTCAAGGACCAAATTGGGTTCAGTCTCAAATCAAACACGTAGTGGGGGGGGTTTTGGTGAAAGATTTGTGATTCAAAACGAACTAAACTAAAATTGGAAATTAAATGCAACCAAACATAATTGAAAACATAAGGAAAACACTGGAATAAAACATTCAATGCTTAATTGTTTGGACCAATTAGGATGCAATGGTAAAGGTAAAAATGAAATGCTCATTGTATTAAACAACATAAAAGAAAAGAAACGAAATAGCATTGGAACGCATCAACACTACTAAAAGGAAAAGAAAGGCATCAGCAGTAAAAGGCATAATGTAAACTAGAAAAATGCTAAATGCAAAAAATTAATATATAAAACATAAAATGCAACTTGTTCATGCGTGAAGACCAAAATAAGGGACCCTAGCTCTCATTTCCCAGGACATGGCAGCAGCTGGACATCGTGCTAACCAAATGAAAGAAAAACTCCATCACAGTGCTGTTTGCGCTTTCTAAAGAGAAATTAATTCCCCTCCACCTCACGGCTGCATTCTTCTCCAGCCCCTGGACCTACTCTCGTATGCTTGTATTTTTTTTAAGCCAAATAATGAATAAGAGAAGAGGTGGCGGCAGGAGCACACACTTCCCAGCAAACAGCGTGCACAAGCATTCCAAGCCGTGACACACCTTTCTCCTAGTTAGAAAAGAAATGAGCTACTGCTCCCAAACGACTCCCACCTAATCTTCTCTTCATCTAATTCCCTCACACGTCCACGTTCACCCCACTTCTTGCTTCCATTCAACACCGCTTCCAATTCATTCTCCAAAACCGAGACACATACCACTTCCTTTTTCAATCACCGCACTCCACTCAGCACCTACTCCCATCACCTCTTCATTCCAACCGTGCATCAACTTCAACAAAATGATTCAGCCTTCCACTTCTCTTCCAGTGCCGAGACACACACTCCTCTCAAAAGGAATAGAAAGGACGCTCGTTCACGGAACGAGCACACCATTCCAGCCGTCCGCGTGCATTCTCCTCGCAAAAATCAAAGCTTCTCCGTGATGGAACAATGTTTTCTTGAATGAAAACTCCAATAAAAGAAATGCTAAAACCAAAAGAAATGAAAAGGGCCATGTATAATCAATAACACAAAATCAAAGTAGATGCCTTTCATTCAATCGTAATAGCGTTTTCAAAATAAGAAATGGAGAAGTAAAAAAAATGTGCTTTCATTTTCTCATCCCCTGTGACGGCGTAAACTTTTCCATCATAAGCCTTGAAGCTCCCAAAGCTACAACTTTTTTTCCTCTCATATCCCTCCTGTTCAAAACCGAGAGAGAAAAGAGAAAAAACCTCCAAGTGGCGGCTGGACCTATTCTAATGCTGTGGGTCACCTTTTAACAAGGGTGGGGTCCACACAAAAACCCTAAGGTGCCAAGTCATTTTCCTTCACATTTTGGGTCTAGTCTACTTTACGAAAAATTGTCCCAAAATGTAAAAGTTGATAAAGAAATTCTAAACTACTGAATTACAATTTAATTAATTCTAAAATGTCTGTGTGGAGAGTCTGGAATTTATTTGGCATTCTTCCTGATGTCCCAAAATGTATTTCCGAAATTTTCCTGCACTTCAAAAACGCACTTAATCAGCTCAGAAAACCCAAATTAGCACAATTACAAATTTCCGACCAAATTAAGCAGAATTCGGAAAACGGGGAAATAACAAACAATTAAACACAATTCCCTGGTTTATTTAAGTGCAATAAACTAAATATAATTCAAGAAATAACGACTCATCAACTTATCAAGTGATGTTGTAAACAATTTTTCTTTTTCAAATATATCGTGCCTAATTTTGGACGAAAAAGGAAACTGTAAAGTAGGTGATATGGAGGACCCGGTATTAAGAGATGATACCTCTGTGACGTCCGAGTGTGATGTTGAGGTGGCTGAGATTACCTTAGTGATAACAGTTGAAACACTGTTATTTTCATGATTAAAATTGACACTAAAAGCAACCTTTACACTTAGAAACTAGCTTGAAATCATGCTTTTCTTCATGTTTTTAGAAATAAGAGAGCTGGACAGGTTTATGCTTGATTTCAGTGTTTTTGTGCAGGTTTTAAGGTGAATTTGGTGAAAGAAGTGAAGAAGGAGAGAGATGAAATCAGAAAAGACAACAAAAAGTGCAAAAAGGAGAAGCCGAAGTCACCGCTCAGCGGCAGTTTACCACTGAGCGGCACTCAGGAGCTTGCGGGAGGTCCGCTGAGGGGCAAAATGGCCGCTGAGGGGAGAAAACAAGTCACGCACTCACCGCTGAGCGGTAGTTTACCGCTGAGCGGCACTCTGGAAGTCACGTGAGGTCCGTTGAGGGGCAAAATGGACGCTGAGGGGAGAAAACAAGTCACGTACTCACCGCTGAGCGGTATTTTACCGCTGAGCGGCACTTTAATGGGGTTGGACTTGACTTTTTGTAATTTACGAATGATATATAAGCTTTAGGGTTTCCTAGGGTTAGGCATCTTTGGCAGAAACGAGGCAAACACTCTCTCTTCCACCCCTTTGAAGGAGGATCTTGGATGCTGAGGCTTCCTCTTCACCTTTTTAGGGTTTATTCTTTCATTCTTTCATTGTAATTCATCTAGGTTCACCATGAATATGGTGAACTAAACTCTGTATGTTTGTTGGGGAATCAATGTAATCTTGTGAAACTCTCATATATGGAATCTGTTTTTACATCTTTTAATTAAGACTTATGCTTTCTTTCATCATTAGTTAGGGTTTTTCCTCTTTGCTTAATGCTTGCATTGTTTAACTCATTCGATGCATGATTATTGGTTTTGTCGATACGGGCACGTACGGGGAAGTCTAGATCCGGGGAATTTCTCCCAATTTTATATTGGTTGTCGTTAAGCTCCTGTACTTATGAACTGATCATTAGGAATGCTAGGAATTGTATGAACTCGTGATTAGGGAGAAGCCTTCTGGAAATGTACATTAGAGAGTGGCATTAACAATGATGATTTGACTGTTGAATGCCTAAAAATATATGAGAGTGGATAAGATGAAATTGACCCCCAACAACATATTCATATCTATATTTCATTGAAAGTGTTTATCTTTTGCTTTTTGCCATAGATCAAAATTCATGCATACATGTTTATTTTCTGTCTTGCATTTTAAACCCCGAATATTTCGTTTGTAAGTCTTAGTTAATCAAGAAACCACATAACTAAACTAGGTCGTGAGTCCTTTGGGAAGAACGATACTTGGTCTTACCAAGTTTTATTACTTGAACGATTCGGTCATACTTGCCGATTGAAAAACAAGTTTGTGACATCATAATTTGGTGTTCATAAATTTTTCCATCAAGTTTTTGGCGCCGTTGCTGGGGGACTCGTGGTTTAACTGGTTAATTTGTGTGATTATTGATTATCTTTGACTTATTTTTTTTATTTTATTTTTAAATTTCGAATTTATTTTAATTTATTTTATTTTTTTTTGTTTTTTGTTTTTCTGTTTTCTGTCTTTATTTTCTGAATCTTATATTTTTCTTTTATATCTTTTTGTGCTAACCAAATATTTTCTAGGGTTTTGTGTTCTTGTGTATGCAGGAGGCAATTCGAACTAAGAGCAAGAAAACAACAGAACCTCTGCTTGAAGGATTAGAAGACAGTAGACGGAGGAGAAGAATCAGAACATCTAGAGAACTTTTCCCTCCTCCGGAAACTCTGTTGCAACCATCACCACAAGGTTTTGACAATAGCACAGAAAATATGGAGAATAATAATATCAGAAGAACTCTTGCTGATTACACCAATGTAGCTGGACCTCAACACTTTAACAGCATAGCTAGACCTAGAGTCAATGCAGCCAATATGAGGTCAAACCAGCACTGATCCAACTGGTGAAGAGTAATCAATTTAATGGGTTATCTCATGAAAGCCCATATGAGCACCTTACTACATTTAATGAAATTTGCAACACAGTGAAAATCAATGGGGTGCCAGACGAAGCAATCAAACTTAGTTTGTTTCCTTTCTCATTGGGAGGCAATGCTAAGCTTTGGTTGAACTCTTTTCCAGAAGGAAGTTTCACAGAGTGGGAAGCAGTGGTAACAAAGTTTTTGAACAAGTACTTTCCACAATCAAAGGTGACAAAAGGCAAGCAAGAGATATCTTCATTTAAGCAGGGCATGGAAGAATCACTGGGGCATGCATGGGATAGGTACAAAAGTCTGCTAAGAAAAACACCCACGCATGGCTTTGAAGAACAGGAAGTAGTCTTAACTTTCCTTGGAGGGCTTGGTTCACAAACCAAGATGATGCTTGATGCCTCAGCAGGAGGCAATATTAAATGGAAAACTCCAGAGGAAGCTATAGAAATCATTGACAACATGGCTACTAGTGATAATGAGCTCAACAGTGAAAGAGGAGCTCCTATGCAACAAAAAGGGGTTCTCCAATTACAGACACATGATGCCTTGCTAGCTCAAAATAAAATTCTAACTCAACAGCTGGAGACTCTGACTAAAACTCTTGCACAATTACCTAAAGAGTTGAAAACTGCTGCACAGGTACAAACCCAGTTGTGCGAATTATGTGGAGGTGATCATATCAATGGTCAATGTGCTTTTCCAGTGGAAGCCTTGGAGGATGTTAATTTCATGGCTAATCAATTTCCATACCGTCAAGGGAATTACAATCAAGGGTGGAAACCACATCCAAGCATTGGTCAAGGACAAACTGGGCAAGCAAATCAATATAATAAGCAGCAGCAGCAACCAACCTTTTGGCAACAGTTATCTATGCTTAATGAAAAATCAACAAGGTTGGAAGAAACTCTTCAGCAATTCATACAGAAAACCGAATCTTCTCAAAAGAGCACTGAAGCTGCTATAAAGAATTTGGAGATTCAAATGGGTCAGATTACCAAGCAATTGGAAGAAAGGCCAAATAGAAATTTTGGGGCTAATACTGAGGTTAACCCTAGAGAAGAGTGCAAAGTGGTAAAGAGTGTGAATGAAGAGATAATTGAGTTAGAAGAAGGAGAAACAGAAGAAAGAAGAGAAATAGAGAGCAAAAACAATTTTCCTTTTCCAATAAATCAAGAGAAACAAATGGACTTTCACAGAATTATTCAGAATGGTGGATAATAAAGCACCTTGGGAACAGATTTTACAGAAAATTGCAGTTTACACAAAATCTGATGAAGAAATCTCTACAAAGAAGAGACGTAGAGATGAGGAGGTAAAAGAGTGTATAACTGTTAAGAAAGAGTCATTCCCTCCTAAAGCATCAGATCCAGGCAGTTTTTCTATCCCTTGTACTATAGGGAAGAAAAAGGTAAAGAAAGCTCTTCTTGATTTAGGTTCAAGTGTTAACTTGATACCTTATTCTTTACTGGAGCAAATCGGCAATGTTAAAATGAAACATGCAAAGATTAAAATAGTAATGGCCGATGGATCTTCAAAGGAGCCATGTGGGATTGTAGAGGACATTATAGTTTGTGTTGGCAAACTTCAGTTCTTGGCAGACTTTGTGGTGATGAAGATGGAGACCTGAGAAGATACCTATCATACTTGGAAGACCGTTTATGAAAACGGCCAGGGCTATCATAGATGTAAATGAAGGGATAGTGGTGCTCCAGGATAGAGAGGAGAGAGTGGTGGTAGATGTCTTCAAAGATGAGATGCAAGCAAAGGAGGAAGAAGCTAGTTATAAAGCTGCATTTCGAGATGCACCCATGACTAGCCGTAAAGAAGAAAATCTTGAGGTTTCAGGTAACCATTGTTTGTTGTTTCAGGTACCCCAGGAAGAAGAGATTGGAAGAGGAGAAGAAATTCCTAGAGACTGGAAGAAAAGAAGACTCCAACTTGGCACACCTGTTAGAATCAAGAACAAGTTGTGGGTTGTGAAGGGCTTTAAAGAGAAGGAGATGATAGAGATAGAGTCTCCATATTCTAGAAGAACCAAAACAGTTCAAAGGAAACAGCTGAGGAGTTGGTGGAATGACAACATCAACTACAAAGAAGATGGAACTTGAACTTTATTGGGTCAAGCTAATGACATTAAAAGAGCGCTTGCTGGGAGGCAACCCAGTGAATTTAAAAACTTTTGATTTGGTTTTGTAATTTTTAATTTGTGAACATTATTTTTGTATTTATTTTGTTGGATATAGCATCTACTGAAGGATGCTAGGTGGTTAAGTATCTACTGAAGGATACAATGGCTGTAACACCTACTGATGGGTGTTGGTGGATTTTGGGTCAGGCTCGTGACGTTAAACAAGCGCTACCTGGGAGGCAACCCAGTTGATTGAATATTTCTGTTTGTTTTGTTTAGTTAGGGTTTGCATAAGCATTTTGAACATTGAATTGCAGGGAAGCCAGTGAGGGGCATGTCTAGGAGGCACGTAGGTTAAGAAAAGAAGGAGAAGAGCACATTCACGAAAGTGCCGCTGAGCGGTACTTTACCGCTGAGCGGTACTCTCGCAGAATAGGGTTTTAGTTCCCCTTAGCGGGACCCGAGCCCATTAGGGTATTTTTAAACCCTAAGCTGCGCATTCTTTCACACTTTCAGACTTTTCTTTGCACAAACACTCCCACATACCTTCTCCAAGGTTTTCCACATCTTTTCACTCTTCCCTCTTAAGAAAATTTCTCTTCCACTCACTTTTTCACTAGTGTGCCATCAAAGTTTGGGGTTGGAAGAGAGCATTCTAGCTTGGAAGCATTCTCATTGCATCTAGTATCTCCACCCAAGTAAGTAAAATGCATTTTGTTCATTCTAGGGTTTTGATTTTGAATATGATGGTCAAAGCATGAAGATTTAGGGGTTTTGATTTCTTTGCATGATTTGATGATATATTTGATGTTTGAACCGATTAAACTGCATGATTATGAACTGGAAAACTGAAAATTGCATTTGGGTGGAGTTAGGAAAGCTTTAAAACAGGTTTTTCAAAAATCTGCAGAGTTACCGCTGAGGGGTAAACTGCCGCTGAGCGGCACTCTGCCAGATTTGATTTTTCTGGTTTTGTGTGATCTGGAATGTGGTACTGGTGGCGCTGAGGGGGAAATTCTGGCCCTCAGCGGTGGTTTAGCTTCGAAAGGAGTTGTGTTCTGTGTTTTACTAATGATTAACATCATGTTCTGTGGTTTGTTTGTGTTTTGAATGTAGGAATGGCATCCTCATCAGGAAAAAGATTGAAAACCATGGCAACCAAGAGAAAGGAAAAGGAACCAGAGCAACCCCAATCTAGCAGGTTCCTCTCTAGGAAACATGAGAAGCACTTTAAAGTGGTTCAGGACAGGAGACTTCTGATGGAGAGAAAGGTTGGAATGATACCTAACCTTGCTCCTCAATTTGGAGAGCAAGTTTTAGGGAATGACTGGGGAAAGCTAGCCACTTATCCTGCACCTGCCAACATAGCTGTGGTTAAGGAATTTTACACCAATGCAAAGAAGATTGGTGATTATCCAGCTGAGAATTATTTGGGCTATGTTAGAGGCCATGCTATCAGGTATGATCCTGATTCAATTAATAACTTTCTGGACACTGTATGGGCTGGTGAGCAGTGCCAGTTTGCTCTTTGCATGGAGGAAGGTGCTGATTATGAGGATGTGGAGAGAGTACTGTGTATACCTGGAGGACACTTCCAAAGGAATCGATCTGGCTCAGTGGTTAATATTAGGAGGACAGATTTGACTCCTCTTGCAAAGTATTGGATGGCGTTTTCTCATGCCAACATTCAGCCATGTTCACATGTGTCAGATATTACTCTCAGCAGGGCATTCTTCATCTACTGTGCTATCAGAAACTTGAATGTTAATATTGGGCAGGTGATAGCTGATGAGATTAGTGTGTGCGCCAATACTTCAAACAACAAAGCACCACTAGGACATCCTTCTTTGATCACGCACCTTTGCAAGATAGCTGGGGTGGACACTTCTGCTCCACCTTTTGAGAGGCCAAGAAAAGCTATTGATGAGGCTTACTATAGACAGTACTGTGGAGGTGATGATGCAGCTCAGCCAGTTCCACCACGCCGTGCTCGTAGAGAGAGAGGGCCAGCACAGAGCCAGACATCTGCTGAGACACATGAAGCAGAGCCATTCCAGATGAGGGACATGTATATGTCTCTTATAGGGGCTCAGTTGCAGTCCATTCACAGAGGGCAGGTGGCCACTGCTGAGATGATTGTGGGGAATGTATGATACACCTCCAGCCCACAGGTGGACTATGGATGAATTCCATAATGTGGTAGCTTGGCCAGAGGAACCAGTGCATGGAGGAGGAGCTGAAGCAGCTGAAGCTTCAGCTAGAGATATGGAAGAAGATGAAGCTGATGAGGATGATGCATTTGAAGATGATGAAGATGAGGAGGAAGAGGAAGATACAGAGGACAGCTCAGATTGATGAGGAGCTGAGATAGCATTTACTGATGAATGCTATCATGTGCTTATGTTTTGTGGTTTAAGTTTTCTGAACTTATTTGTTTCTGTTTTTAGATTAGGGTTTGATGTACTTTATTTGAAACCTGGTTTGTTATGATGGTTTGCTATTAACTGTGATTGTGTGATAAGTAATTCTGAATGATGCTTATGATTGATTGATGTTGAGATGATGTGCACATTAAAATGCTTATATAGGTGATTCACAAGCTTTGTGAACAAATGCATGATATCATGATTGTGATTGTGAAATTAAGCAGGATGTGTATGTCAAATGTGAATGAGCTTATATGTGAGATTTTGAGCTCCAGAGTTGTTATTGTTGAATGCTATTACTTTGAAAGCATGAATGGTTTTGCCCAGGTTTTCTATGATTGAATCAATTGCTTGTTTTGCATCACATGATCAAGGCCATTTGTTGAAAACCTTTTTATTGGCCAAATTCATAAAATTAGCCCACTAAAAGAGAACACTGTGTGTTCTATCCTTTGAACCCTTAGCCTTGAATATACACTGAAAACCCTTAGTTGAAAATCTTTACCTTGAGTTAAGTAGAAGATCTTGTGTGGTATTGTTAAATGTTCAAGTTTGGGGTTGTTGGGAAAACATGAAAAGCATTGAGCTAAGAGCTAAAAAGTAAGAATATGCAAAGAAAAGAAAAGAAAAGAAAAAGAAGTAAAGCTCAATGCAAAGGCAAAAGAAAGTTGGGAAAGAATAAGATGATTGTGTTGTATGATTCTCTTAACTCAAGGATTTTGTGATCCAGAAAAACCAATTTTCTTGTTAGCCCAGCCACATTATAAGCCATAGAAAAGTCCTTGTGATGATGCATGCTTGTGAATGTTTTTGATTGTGGTAAAATGAAAGGCAAAGTTAATTCATGTGACATTGTGATAGTAGAGTGAATGAGTGATTCATCTCTTATACACTTGAGTGTGAGTGAAACACTTGACTTAGTGAGGAAATATCACATGAACACATGAACATCCATGCTTAATTGATTGATCATTCATGAAGAATAGCATTTGTTGGAATTTAAATGACTTTGTGAACACTAAAGCATGTGCACATCTTGATTGAAACTCTTGGTCATAAGTTTGAGTGAAGTTTTTACTTATCTTGAAAGAAGATTTTTGAATGAGTGAACCATCATATGAATTGGTTGAAAGATGGAGTTACATCTTATTTGCTTGAGGACAAGCAAAGTTTTAAGTTTGGGGTTGTGATAACAGTTGAAAAACTGTTATTTTCATGATTAAAATTGACACTAAAAGCAACCTTTACACTTAGAAACTAGCTTGAAATCATGCTTTTCTTATATTTTTAGGAAATAAGAGAGCTGGACAGGTTTATGCTTGATTTCAGTGTTTTTGTGCAGGTTTTAAGGTGAATTTGGTGAAAGAAGTGAAGAAGGAGAGAGATGAAATCAGAAAAGACAATAAAAAGTGCAAAAGGAGAAGCCGAAGTCACCGCTCAGCGGCAGTTTACCGCTGAGCGGCACTCAGAAGCTTGCGGGAGGTCCGCTGAGGGGCAAAATGGCCGCTGAGGGGAGAAAACAAGTCACGCACTCACCGCTGAGCGGTAGTTTACCGCTGAGCGGCACTCTGGAAGTCACGTAAGGTCCGCTGAGGGGCAAAATGGCCGCTGAGGGGAGAAAACAAGTCACGCACTCACCGCTGAGCGGTATTTTACCGCTGAGCGGCACTTTAATGGGCTTGGATTGACTTTTTGTAATTTACGAATGATATATAAGCTTTAGGGTTTCCTAGGGTTAGGCATCTCTGGCTGGAACGAAGAAAACACTCTCTCTTCCACCCCTTTGAAGGAGGATCTTGGATGCTGAGGCTTCCTCTTCACCTTTTTAGGGTTTATTCTTTCATTCTTTCATTGTAATTCATCTAGGTTCACCATGAATATGGTGAACTAAACTCTGTATGTTTGTTGGGGAATCAATGTAATCTTGTGAAACTCTCATATATGGAATCTGTTTTTACATCTTTTAATTAAGACTTATGCTTTCTTTCATCATTAGTTAGGGTTTTTCCTCTTTGCTTAATGCTTGCATTGTTTAACTCATTCGATGCATGATTATTGGTTTTGTCGATACGGGCACGTACGGGGAAGTCTAGATCCGGGGAATTTCTCCCAATTTATATTGGTTGTCGTTAAGCTCCTGCACTTATGAACTGATCATTAGGAATGCTAGGAATTGTATGAACTCGTGATTAGGGAGAAGCCTTCTAGGAAAGGTACATTAGAGAGTGGCATTAACAATGATGATTTGATTGTTGAATTCCTAAAATATATGAGAGTGGATAAGATGAAATTGACCCCCAACAACATATCATACATATTTCATTGAAAGTGTTTATCTTTTGCTTTTTGCCATTGATCAAAATTCATGCATACATGTTTATTTTCTGTCTTGCATTTTAAACCCCAATTTCGTTTGTAAGTCTTAGTTAATCAAGAAACCACATAACTAAACTAGGCCGTGAGTCCTTTGGGAAGAACGATACTTGGTCTTACCAAGTTTTATTACTTGAACGATTCGGTCATACTTGCCGATTGAAAAACAAGTTTGTGACATCATAATTTGGTGTTCATAAATTTTTCCATCACTTAGGCAGTAAGATGTTGCCATCTGTGGTACAACCACCCGTTTCGGAGTTGAAACCTTTACCATCCCATTTGAAATATGCTTATCTTGAGAGGGATGGGAAACTCCCTGTGTGATGAGTGCATATTTATTCCCACATTTATGCTTTAAAATTAAATTTTTGATGAAATTCATGTGCTTGAATGATTGATTTAAAAAGGATTTGTGATGGTTGGAATTTTTGGGTTTGGGAATAAAAAGAGACTTAAAAAGTGATTTTTAGTTGCATAAATTATTCTTGGATGTTCTAATATTTATTTGTGCAGCTGAAATTGAAACTTTATTGGTCCAAATTGCAAATTAAGGCTAAAATAAGATTTTATTTGAAATCCTAATTGGGTGAGAAAGAGGGTTGCCACGTGGCAAGTTCTCATTGGTCGCGCCCTTCCTCAGTCAAAGCTGGTAAAAGTTGGTCAAACAGGGGTTTTGGTGCAATTTTGAAGAATTTTGAAGGGGCTAAAGTGCAAATAGAGGAAATTTCAGGGTATTTGTGCAATTTTGGAAAGTCATAAAATCTAAAAGATAAAATTCAGTTGTTCAATTTAATTTGGGAATATCAACAGAAAATATCTTCCAAATAATTTTATTATTATCTAAATCTTTTAGTTATTTGGAAGATATAAGATAATTGAGTTAATATCTATCAAATATTCTTTAAAACTGATTTAATCTAATGAATATTTGAAAGATATAATATATCAATAGAAAATATCTTATCAACAAACTATTCAGAGTCCAAGCCCAATCAAGCCTATATAAAGAGACCCAAGGGAGGCAGAAAAAGGGACTTCACTGAATTCATTCATTCTCTCATACTCCTCTCACTTTTCTTTCATCTTGTATTCAACTCCATTCATGGAGAGCTAAGCATCTAGGGCTATTCTGCTGTAATTCCATGATGGATTCTGAGGTTACGTTAAGTTAATGCAATTGTTTATTTTGATTATTGATTTAAGTTGTTCTCTCTCTATGTCCTTCATCTCTCTATCTTGTTAAAAGTAAAGATTTTTGCATCATAATGTGTTTGAATCTACATGCATATTGATTATATGAGTTCTAGGGTTTCTAGGTTTAATTGAGAATTTACTTTGATTTAATTTAGGAACTTTCATATGATTAAATGGTTTTTACTATCAATTGAGAATGTACTTTGGTTGGTAGTAATAATTTCAACTATAATCAATTGAGAATTTACTTTGATTGATTAACTTTTAACTTGGTTAGGAGATTTAAGAATAGACATGATTAAACATAATATAATTTGATTGAGAATGTACTTTGGTTGAATTTATTGTGAATAATCTAGAAAGGTTTTGCATTTGATTGAGAATTTACTTTGGTTAAATGCATGATCGCTCTCAAATTAATTAAGAATGTACTTTAATTAATTTGAAACTTAAACAATAATTAATTGAACAATTATTCGTGAATAACCGATGATGAATCTATTTTGGAAAAGCAGTGGAATTAGCCTATTTAATCATAACTGTTTTTAAGTTTCTTATTTATTCTTTAAACATTCTTCAACCATTACTTTTATTCATAAGCATTGCATAACATTCATAAGAGTCAGATATTTGAAAGCAATTCCGTGTTCGTAGGGAGACGACTCAGGGTTACTTTAGCCCTATCTACTTTCTTGGATACTACTTGGCAATACTGAAGTTTCCTTGAAAAGTAGTATTAATTTGATAGCTTCAACGACAGCCTATCCGAGGGATGGAAACTCCCTGTTATTATATCTGCATTGCTTACTGATGAGCAGGAAAAACAACTATTACAGGTTATCAAAGACCACAAGAATGCAATAGGCTAGACTTTAGCAGATATTCCTGGTATTAGCCCTTCTTTTTACATGCATAGAATACTTTTGGAGGAGGATGCTAAACCAGTGAGATAACCTCAAGGAAGACTGAATCCTCAATTGATGGGGGTTGTAAAGAAAGAGGACACCAAGTTGCTACAAAAAGGTCTTATATATTCAAATTCTGAGAGCACTTGGGTGGGCCCTATACATGTGGTTCCCAAGAAATATAGAATCACAATGGTCAAGAACGAGAAGAACAAGCGGACTCCTATTCAGGACAGAAGTGGGGAACATAATTTAGTAGTTGACCATCTTAGTACGATTGAAAAGGGAAATGATAACATTCCTATCCAGGATGACTTTTCCAATGAAGACCTACTAGCATTCCTTCCCCCATGAAGGAGGTAAGTTCCCTCATACTTTTTCTGTGCATCCCATATATAAGGTATTGATGAGTCAATATTTTATTCACTTCACTTAGTTTATTGTACCGAATTTAATCGGGGAATTGTGCTTAATTGTCCGGTATTTTCCTGTTTTTGATAATTGTGCTTAATTTGACCAAAAATTCTTATTTTAATTAATTTGAATTATTTGAGCTAATTATTTGCATTATTAATTGTAGGAAAATTTTGGATAACTTTTTGGGACATTAGAAAGCTAAATGAGAAATGGAAATTGAGCCAATGCATCTTAGCCATTTTTATTTTCGCTGGCTGCCGCGTGAATGTTGTGTCAACTTGTGTGTCTTCGTTTGAGTTCAATTCTTATCCGTTTTCCATGCAATTTTTTTTCATAGTTTCGTCTGGATGTCTATTTTAACATATAGTTTTTACTTTGTTCAAATTCATTCTGTGCTGTTCCCAGTATTTATTTTACTCTCATATGTCAGTCCAGTGATTACTGCTGTTTGTGTCAACTTGTGTGTCTTCGTTTGAGTTCAATTCTTATCCGTTTTCCATGCAATTTTTTTTCATAGTTTCGTATGGATGTCTATTTTCATGTATAGTTTTTATTTTGTTCAAATTCGTTCTGTGTTGTTCCCAGTATTTTTTTTACTCCCCTATGTCATTCCAATGCTTGCTGTTTGAGTGATTTCTAATCTGTTGCATTGTTTGCTTGTTGTTTAGTAATTGTGGTGGCTGGAATTGATCATTGGATGATGCTAAGACCTCCCAACACTCTTAACCAAGTCCTTTAATTCTTGAATTTTAAGAAGCAAAATGGAAGGGCCCACATAGAAGCACATGGTCCAGCCGAGAAAGCGAAATTGGGGGGTGCGTCAAGCAGCAACATGCTGGCAGCAGCGGGTGTGCACGAAGAAGCCACGGCCTAGCATTGAAGCAAGTTGGCCCATCCAACATTGGAGAAAGGTGTGGCGGATAGCGAGAAGTGGAGTGGCGTCCAGCAACTCCCATCCAGCAAGTTTGGATGGTCACGGTTGGAAGCATTGGAGGATTCATTATTAGGCTCTAAAGAAAGGAGGGCTGCCACGTCTTTGAAGGGGGTGTAGCAAGAATTAATTGGGAGCATTCATCAAAGAGGGCTGGTTCATTAGGGCTGCTGCACGTGGAATTTTGGGGGGTTTTCATCTTTAATTTAATGGAAGCACACAACTGAGGGGGTCACGCCTGGAGCTGCAGCCGCTACTCTCCAGGAGGTTTTTAGAGTGATGTAAGGTAGAGAAAGAATAGAAAAGAAGGGGAAAAGCACCGTAAGGGGGTGTGATGGTTGGAAGGAGAAAAGCACCGTCCAGTGGAGTCAAGCAGCACGTTAGGGAGAAAAACACTTTCATTTTGTTTTGAGAGACATATGGAAATTCACTTTACGGAGAGGATTCGATTCCTTTTAAAAGAAGCTTGTTTTATTCATTCAGCAAAGTGCACACATAGGGACGCTGCAATAGAAAGTTTTCGTTTTTTTTTTATGTTGGAACAGAGAACTTTGAAGAGCACATGGTCTTGTCTTTGCTTTTATCTTTCACGTTGAACCAGATTTTTATTTTTATATTCTATGAATTAGAGTGTTATGTTGCTGAGAAGAAGTGTGCAGGGGCTTTTATTATTTTCATTTGGTGATTAAATGTTTTGGAGATTTCTTTTCATTGAGAGATGAAGAAGTGATTAGGTGAAAGTGTTGGATGAAGTCACGTCCAGGAGCGGATAGGTGTTGCATGAAGAATGGATGGAGCAAAGGCAATGGGATTCTCTCTTTCTTTTAGAAAGCAAGCACGCTGCATTCATTTGCATTGGAGAAGAGAGAAACGGTGGCACACTTTTACTTTATTTTCACTGTTTAAGCATTTTAATTTATTGTTTCCGTGATGGATATGCGTTGGTGGATGACTATAATGTGCATTCCAATGTTTAGATTAAGAGTTGCATATTTTCTTTTATTCTTGCTGCTTTATGTTTCAATTGGTTAGCACTCTTGTTTCTTTAAATTTTCATTCCAAGTTGTAATGTGCGTTTTTTTTTTAGCTTTAGTGTTGCATTTGAATAACATTTTAATTGTGTTTGGAAATTTATCTTTGCATTGTTCGGTTTAATATTTTCATTCACTTTAAGGTTGTCAATTATGTTCGGTTGTGTTTAATTCTAATTTTAATTTAAGTTCAATTACAATCACAAATCTTTCACAAAACCCCCCCCCACTACGTGTTGATCTTAGACTGAACCCAATCTGGTCCTTGAGAGACGACCTAGGAGTCACTTCCTAGCACTGTACTGCATTCTTTTATGCACAACTTTTGTGGGAGGTGCGATCCTCTCATCAAAATGGCGCCGTTGCCGGGGACCAATGGTTCGGTCTTAGGTTTTTGTGGTGTTTGTGTGTGTTGTGTTTTGTTGTGTTAGTGTTGTGTTGTGTGATGTGTTTTAGGATGTTTAGTTAGTCTTGTTTGGGTTTACTTCTTTTATCGATTTTTGTGTTTTTAGATTTTTATCATTTTTGTATTTTGTGCATTTAGTTGTTGTTTCTCGAAGTTTCAAATTATGTAAATAATGGTTTTCCCCCATGTTATGTTTCTATATGTTTGGTTTAATCTTTGTTTGAAGTGGAAGTCCAGGTCTGAGACAGGTTTTGCACTACAATAGAGGAGATGACAGATTCTCAAGACTGGATATATGATCTGATCAAGAGTCTTCCCAAATTCCATGGGTTGGCACATGAAGATCCATACAGGCACCTCAAGGAGTTTTGTTTGGTGTGTTTGTCGATGAGGCCTCCTGGTGTTTCAAAGGAGACAGTGTTGATGAAAGTGTTTCCAATGTCCCTTCAAGGTGCAGCAAGAGACTGGTTCCTATACCAGTATCCTTTTGATAGTTGGCAGGAAACACAACAGAGATTCCTCCACAAGTTCTTTCCAGCAGCAAAGGTAAGCAGCATTAGGAGGGAGATCACTACCATTGAGCAATTTCAAGAAGAAAGACTGCCAGATTATTGGGAGAGGTTTAACAAGCTCTGCACAGCCTGTCCAAACCACCAAATTCCAGAGCATTTGCTCTTGATTTACTTTTATGAAGGGCTCTTGGACAATGAAAGGATATTAGTGGATGTAGCTGCTGGTGGATCTTTGATGGACACAACTCCAACAGAGGCAAAGAAGTTGCTCTACAAGCTGGCGGGTCAAAATCCAAGTGAGAGCACATTGACATACCTGATGTTCACTATCCTTGCACTGACCTTGATTTAAATGATAGCCTTGAGGATGCAGCTGATGACTTGGAGATTGGTAAGAAAATTTTCAATGAGCAAAAACAGGTTTATTCTGAACTTGAGATTCCAAACACTTTACCTGATTTGCTTATACATTCAAATGCCTGTGATTTGATGCACACTGATTCTATAGGATTCATGACTGATACTGATACAGATTTGATTGACCATTCTAAAATTTTTGATTCAGTATCAGCCATTGAACCCATTGGTCTAAAGGTTGTTTTGAATGGACATGATTGTCGTGATGAAATTTTGAATGATAATAGCCTTGAACTGACCTTTGATTCTGTTGATGATGCATATATCAATATTGATTTTGAGGTAGAAACTGTGCAATCTGATAACTCTATAGAGTTAGGACTGAACTTTGATCTGACACAGTTCTCTGAGAACTTTGAATGTGATTGTGAATCTGGTTCTTGCCCGATTTGTATTGAAATTGATTATGTGTTACAGATAGATTCTAAGCGTATAACAGATGCTATTAATTGTGAGTTTGATGACCATGCTGCAGAATTAAATGAGAATGCAGGTGCTGACATTAAGGAAATCATGATTAATGAAGGAGAGTGTACTGCTACTTCTTTGACTGAGCCAGAGATCTCCATTCTGGTGTCACACACTGAACAACTGCCAGTGGAAGGAAAGCTACTGATGGAACAGTTTGCTGGGAAAAGAAAGAAGAAGCATCTCGTTGTGGATGATATGGCAGTACTGATGAAGTTGTTCCTCCTCCAAACTTGTTTGCTGAATCCTGTGGTGGAAGACATCTCCCTGATAGTCCAAAATTGGCAATTGCCACCATGACCAAGGGAGTTTTCTTTCTCTCTTCTCCTCCTTTTCCTACTTTTATTGCACTTGTCTATGATGTGTTGATTGTTCTGATTTCTGATCTTATGCTTATGACACATTGAGGACACTGTGTGGTTTAAGTGTGGTCTATTGGGGGAGATTCTGATTTTTCTTTGTTAGTTTTTGTTTTCTTGGTTAAATTTTTTCTTTTCTAGGTTATTTTTGTCGTGTCTTGTGTATAGTTTTACATGTTTCTCTTGATTTCTGGACTTTGATTAGGTTGTAGATGTGTCTTTCACTTCATTGATACTCTGATTTGTTTGAAATCCTTGCTTTTCTCTGTTTGAGAAGATGATTATGATGTTTGAGAGGTTGATTTGATTGTGACATAAATTACCTTGTGTGAGATTTGAGCCACTTTATGTTCTTTCTTGTGTGTGATATGTCTCTTGATTGCTTGCACATATGCCTTGGCTTGACTCTTGTTGATAATACTTGATTGATATGCATGTTTGGAAGTGATAAAGGCAGTTTTGTTTTTGAGCCTCTCTAGCCAAATAAGCTTACCTTGTTCTGATCCTTTGATAACCCCTTTTGAGCCTATACTTTCCTCATTTCTTTGTTTTGAAGCTCATACACTAGCCCTAAGTGAAAAACCATGATTACCTTAACCTTAGGGAATTTTGGAGCTTTGGAAGTGTTTTGGGAACAAGTGTGGTCTCCTAGGGGTTTCTGATGAATTGGCTAGTTGGTTCCTCTTCTTGTTTTGTGTTTGTAAATATGTTGTGTATCTTGTCTCTTATAGTTGTGTCCTAAACAGAGAGAAAAGAAAGAGACAAGATGAAAAAAAAAATACAGAAAAAATGAAAAAAAAATTGTGAATAATTGTGAATAATTGTGAATAATGGAGTCAAGAAGAGGATGGAAGTAGAGGTTGTGGGTGTGTTTGAATGTGTTTACACTTGTTCCCCATTGCTCCTCTGTTCCTTATGGTTTGTAGCTTCTTATCCAGATATATCCTCCCTTGTCCTTGGCCCCATTACAACCATGAAAAGACCTTTTGATTTGAACATGCGTATGTGCTTGAGTTTTGATATTAGAGGCTTGTCAAGTCTATTTGTGTTTGCTTTCTTGAGTGCATTGAGTGACATTGATTTACCTTAAACACTTGAGAGAAACACTGATAGTGCATCTGTGAGGTTTTGTTACTTTTGATTCACCTCTTGAGCTGATTGATCATTTTGTCATGATTTGAATTGCTTGGATAATTTCATGAGTATCTGCTTTCTCTGATTCTGAGTTGGATATTGTCTACCTCTTTTCTTTGTCCAGATTTCTTGAGGAATGTGTAATTTTGTTTGTTTCCTTGTGAGTCTTTATTTTCTGTGTGTCGACGCTGTGTCACCGTCCTAAAAGTCCTTTGAACTATTCCTTGATCTGCGTCTTGATTTTGCCCAGGAGTGCAAAAGACTAAGTGTGGTCTATTTTGATGAGTCAATATTTTATTCACTTCACTTAGTTTATTGTACCGAATTTAATCGGGGAATTGTGCTTAATTGTCCGGTATTTTCCTGTTTTTGATAATTGTGCTTAATTTGACCAAAAATTCTTATTTTAATTAATTTGAATTATTTGAGCTAATTATTTGCATTATTAATTGTAGGAAAATTTTGGATAACTTTTTGGGACATTAGAAAGCTAAATGAGAAATGGAAATTGAGCCAATGCATCTTAGCCATTTTTATTTTCGCTGGCTGCCGCGTGAATGTTGTGTCAACTTGTGTGTCTTCGTTTGAGTTCAATTCTTATCCGTTTTCCATGCAATTTTTTTTCATAGTTTCGTCTGGATGTCTATTTTAACATATAGTTTTTACTTTGTTCAAATTCATTCTGTGCTGTTCCCAGTATTTATTTTACTCTCATATGTCAGTCCAGTGATTACTGCTGTTTGTGTCAACTTGTGTGTCTTCGTTTGAGTTCAATTCTTATCCGTTTTCCATGCAATTTTTTTTCATAGTTTCGTATGGATGTCTATTTTCATGTATAGTTTTTATTTTGTTCAAATTCGTTCTGTGTTGTTCCCAGTATTTTTTTTACTCCCCTATGTCATTCCAATGCTTGCTGTTTGAGTGATTTCTAATCTGTTGCATTGTTTGCTTGTTGTTTAGTAATTGTGGTGGCTGGAATTGATCATTGGATGATGCTAAGACCTCCCAACACTCTTAACCAAGTCCTTTAATTCTTGAATTTTAAGAAGCAAAATGGAAGGGCCCACATAGAAGCACATGGTCCAGCCGAGAAAGCGAAATTGGGGGGTGCAGCAAGCACACATGCTGTGCAGAGCGGTGTGCACGAAGAAGCCACGGCCTAGCAATTGAAGCAAGTGGCCATCCAACATTGGAGAAGGTGTGGCGGATAGCGAGAAGTGGAGTGGCGTCCAGCAACTCCCATCCAGCAAGTTGGATGGTCACGGTTGGAAGCATTGGAGGATTCATTATTAGGCTCTAAAGAAAGGAGGGCTGCCACGTCTTTGAAGGGGGTGTAGCAAGAATTAATTGGGAGCATTCATCAAAGAGGGCTGGTTCATTAGGGCTGCTGCACGTGGAATTTTGGGGGGTTTTCATCTTTAATTTAATGGAAGCACACAACTGAGGGGGTCACGCCTGGAGCTGCAGCCGCTACTCTCCAGGAGGTTTTTAGAGTGATGTAAGGTAGAGAAAGAATAGAAAAGAAGGGGAAAAGCACCGTAAGGGGGTGTGATGGTTGGAAGGAGAAAAGCACCGTCCAGTGGAGTCAAGCAGCACGTTAGGGAGAAAAACACTTTCATTTTGTTTTGAGAGACATATGGAAATTCACTTTACGGAGAGGATTCGATTCCTTTTAAAAGAAGCTTGTTTTATTCATTCAGCAAAGTGCACACATAGGGACGCTGCAATAGAAAGTTTTCGTTTTTTTTTTATGTTGGAACAGAGAACTTTGAAGAGCACATGGTCTTGTCTTTGCTTTTATCTTTCACGTTGAACCAGATTTTTATTTTTATATTCTATGAATTAGAGTGTTATGTTGCTGAGAAGAAGTGTGCAGGGGCTTTTATTATTTTCATTTGGTGATTAAATGTTTTGGAGATTTCTTTTCATTGAGAGATGAAGAAGTGATTAGGTGAAAGTGTTGGATGAAGTCACGTCCAGGAGCGGATAGGTGTTGCATGAAGAATGGATGGAGCAAAGGCAATGGGATTCTCTCTTTCTTTTAGAAAGCAAGCACGCTGCATTCATTTGCATTGGAGAAGAGAGAAACGGTGGCACACTTTTACTTTATTTTCACTGTTTAAGCATTTTAATTTATTGTTTCCGTGATGGATATGCGTTGGTGGATGACTATAATGTGCATTCCAATGTTTAGATTAAGAGTTGCATATTTTCTTTTATTCTTGCTGCTTTATGTTTCAATTGGTTAGCACTCTTGTTTCTTTAAATTTTCATTCCAAGTTGTAATGTGCGTTTTTTTTTTAGCTTTAGTGTTGCATTTGAATAACATTTTAATTGTGTTTGGAAATTTATCTTTGCATTGTTCGGTTTAATATTTTCATTCACTTTAAGGTTGTCAATTATGTTCGGTTGTGTTTAATTCTAATTTTAATTTAAGTTCAATTACAATCACAAATCTTTCACAAAACCCCCCCCCACTACGTGTTGATCTTAGACTGAACCCAATCTGGTCCTTGAGAGACGACCTAGGAGTCACTTCCTAGCACTGTACTGCATTCTTTTATGCACAACTTTTGTGGGAGGTGCGATCCTCTCATCAGGTATACATTGACCAATATTCATAGTTTAAGTGTGGGGGTGTGGAGAAACAATTAATTTTGTTCCCTATTTTGTTTGTTTTTAAATAAATATTTGCATTGGATTTGAAAGTTTGAATCAGTAATTGGAATGATCATGAATTCAAGAGAAAAAAAATGAGTCATGTTGATATGAGTGGATTGCTTCTATGATTTGCTGATTGAGTTGACTTGAGAATTTCTTAATTAAATCTTTTGTGGAAGAAATTTGAACCATGTGAATTTTGAGCCTAATGATAAGGATGGACCACCATGTGCCATACCAATTTTGCTTGTGTGATTTGCCCATGTTCTGTTGATACTCTAATAGTTAGCTTGATTCTGTGTTGTGCAACTAAGGTGAATATGCATGATTTGATGTGATTGAGGCATTTCTTGTTTTAGCTACTCTGCCAAATAAACTTGTCCTAACATTAATCCATTGGAAACCCCTTTGAGCCTTAAAACTATTTTTCTTGTTTTTAGCCATTGTCAAATGAGAAAAGAAGGAATAATGGATTTTGTTAAGTGATGAATAAGTGTGTGGGTGAGTACCTCACCCACAAAATAATAAAAAGGGCAAAAAGGAAGATGAAAAGTTGGAGTTTTAAAAAGAAAAAAAAAAGAAAAAGAAAAGAAAAGAAAAAAAGAAAGAAAAGTAAATATTCCTTAAAAGTGCAAGAAATAGATTTGTTTTTGAAATAAAGTGTCATTGCTCTTTCTAGATCAAATTCAAAAACGCAGAAATTCGAAGAAAATTTCCTACCTTTGCATTGGCCTCAATAGAACCTTTAAAAATCCCTCATGATCAATAATTGCATGTTTTCTAAAGTGTGTGAATGTTAGAGTCTTGCTAAATGCCAAGGGTGTCTACTTACATGGGTGTTTTGACTGTAAACACAAGCCAAAAACACTTGAGTTGAGGAGAAATAGATACATTTTGACTTGAGTGTTGTCTTTCATATTTGATTTTCTTGGGAATTCAAAAAGGTCAACTCATGTGTGAAGAATAGAGTGATTACATTTGCATGTCCGTGACAAAGTAATGTCTAGATGATTGATCTATGTCTGGTGTTGTTCATTCTTTTCATCCAAATGCAAATATGGAATAAAATGACTCAGAACAAAGTTTAGGAATTAATAAATTTTGCCCAAGAGTGCAAAAGGATAAGTGTGGGGGTGTGATGAGTGCATATTTATGCCCACATTTATGTTTTAAAATTCAAAATTTTGATGGGATAATTGTACATAAATGATTGATTTAGAGTGAATTTGTGATGATTCGAATTGTTGGGTTTGGGAATTAAAGAGACGTAAAAGGTGAATTTTAGCGCATAAATTACAAGTTTATTGGTCCAAATTGTAATTTAAGGCCTAAAATAAGATTTTATTTGATAAATAATGTACAGATGGGCCAAACAGACAGTTTTTACCCTTGCACCGCCTAAATTTTCCTACATACAACCCTCTTTTCTTAACCAAGCCTAAACACTAAGCCTTTTCTCCTACACCCCCAAAATTTTCCTACTCATACCCCTCCTATCACTAACTAGTCAGACTTCACCAGATCATGCCACGTGGTAGTCCACCACTAACAGATTGAACCAATCAGAACATGCCACCTCAGCCCTAACACATGAACATAATCTTCTCCACAGAAACCCTAGCCGTCGCGCCACCTCTACAGTCTCCACCTTGCCGCCACCATTCTTTCTCGCCGGACCACAATCACTTCTCGCGCACCGCCGTTGATGACAAATTTATGAACACCGAAAAACGGCACCAAAAACTTGTTTAACCCTCGGCAAGTCTGACCGAATTGTATCAAGTAATAAACTCGGTAAGATCAAGTATCATTCTCCCAAAGGACTCACGGCCTAGTTAGTTATATGATTTCTTGATTATTTAAGACTTGAGAACAAATTGTTATAAGTTTCAAATGCAAAAGACAAAAAGTAAACATGTATGCATGTGATGATCAATGGGAAAGAAGAAACAAAACACGTGAACTGAAATATGTGGATGAGTATGTTGTTGAGGTAATCAATTTCATCTTATCCAGTCTCATATATTTCAGGAATTCATCATTCTTTTCATCAATGTTAATGTCACTCTCTAAATTACCTTAAACCCGATGTCTCGACGAAGAAAGGCTATCCTTAATTATTAGTTCATACAATTCCTACCATCCCTAGTAATTAATTCTGAAGCACAAAAGCTTAAAGGCAACCAACCCTCATATCCCTATGTCTAGGCAATACTACTTTTGGGAAAATTTCCCCAGTTCTAGATTTCCCCGTATGTGTCCATATCGACAAAACAAATAATCATGACATCAAATGACTTAAACAATGCATGCTTTGAGCAAAGAAGAAAAACCCTAACTAATGATGAAAGAAAGCATGTGTCATAAATATGATGTTTAAACACAAAACTCCATATAGGAGAGCTTCAAAAGATTACATTGATTCCCCAACAACAATACAAAGTTTAGTTCACCATATTCATGGTGAAACTAGATGAACAATAATGAAAGAATGGAAGAGATAGAAAAACCCTAGAAAGAGAAGAGGAGAGTCGTCACCATCTCCAATTCTACCCCCAAAGAGTGAAAAGTGTGTTTTGCGTCTTCTCCAGCCAAAGATACAAACCCTAGGAAGTCCTAAAGCTTATATATTATTCGAAATATTACAAAAAAGTGGGCCTAAGCCCAAAAGACCACCGCTCAGCGGTAAACTGCTGCTCAGCGGTGCCAGCGCGTAGTCAATTCTCCCCTCAGCTGCACTTTCACCCCTCAGCGGAGCCAACGGGTGTTCCTGAGTGCCGTTCAACGGTAAACTGGCGTTGAGCGGTACTTGCGGCTTCTCTTCTTTTGCACTTTTTGAGTTCTTTTCTGATTCCATCTCTATCCTTCTTCACTTCTTTCATCAAATTCACCTTAAAACCTACATAAAACATTGAAATCAAGCATAAACCTGTCCAACTCTCTTATTTCTAAAAATATGAACAAAAGCATGATTCTAAGCTAGTTTCTAAGTGTTCAAGATTGCTTTTGGTATCAATTTTATGCATGAAAATAACAGTTTTTCAACTGTTATCACAACCCCAAACTTAGAACTTTGCTTGTCCTTAAGTAAACAAGATGTAACTCAATCTTCTACAAATCAGTACAATGGTTCACTCCATTCAAAAATCCTCTTTTCAAGAGAAGTAAGTACTCAATTAAGCTCATGACAAAAACTTCAATCAAGACATGCACATGCTTTAGTGTTCACACAATCACCTAATATCCAACAAATGCTATTTTTCATGAATGATCAATCAACTAAGCATGGATGTTCATGTGCTCATGGATTCTTTCCTCACTAGATAAAGTGTTTCACTCAAACACACAAGTGTATAAAAGGTAATCACTCATTCACTCTACTATCATCGTGTCACATGAATTGACTTTGCCTTTCATTTAACCATAATCAAATACATTCACAAGCATGCATCATCACAAGGACTTTTCAATGGCTTATAATTGATGACAAATTTATGAACACCGAAAAATGGCGCCACAAACTTGTTTAACAATCGGCAAGTGTGACCGAATCGTATCAAGTAATAAAACAAGGTAAGACCAAGTATCATTTTCCCAAAGGACTCACGGCCTAGTTTAGCTATATGATTTGTTGATTATTTAAGACTTAAGAACAAATTGATGGTAGGTTTTAAATGCAAAAGACAGTAATTAAACATGTATGCATGAATTTGATCAATGGAAAAGAGGAAAACAAACACTTTAATGAATTAGATGGATGAGTATGTTGTTGGGGTTATCAGTTTCATCTTATCCACTCTCATATACTTTAGGAATTCATCATTCTTTTCATCAATTGCTAATGCCACTCTCTAAATCACCCTGCAAGAAGGCCTATCCTTAATTACGAGTTCATACAATTCCTAGCATCCCTAATAATTAATTCTGAAGTGCAGAAGCTTAACGGCAACCAATATGCTATTGGGAGAAATTCCCCGGATCTAGATTTCCCCGTACGTTCCCATATCGACAAAATCAATAATCATGGCATTGAATGAGTTAAACAAAGCAAGCTTTAAGCAAAGAGGAAAAACCCTAACTAAAGATGAAAGAAAGCATATATCTTAAAATAAGATGTTAAAACAGAAATTCCATATATGAGAGTTTCACAAGACAAGGTTTAGTTCACCATATTCATGGTGAATCTAGATGAACAATAATGAAAGAATGAAAGAGATAGAAAAACCCTAGAAAGAGAAGAGGAGAGCCGTCACCATCTCCCAATCTACCCCCAAGGGGTGAAAAAGTGTGTTTCTGCTTCCTCCCAGCCAAAGATACAAAACCCTAAGACATCTAGGTCTTTAAATAGGACATAAAACTAATAGAAAACGGGTCCAGGCCCAAACAAATCATAAAATCGCAGAAAACTGGCCCAAAACTCGTATGGTTGACTTTTTCCGTATTCTGGTTGACTGGTTGACTTTTCTGGTTGACTAGTTGACTATTCTGGTTTCTGGTTGACTTTTCAGCACTCCAATCATTCGGTACTTCAATTCTTCTTTCAAATCATTCAATTAGCCTACAAAATCAAGGGAATCTTGCAAAAAACCATTAAATTCACTTTTAACTCTCTTATTCACAAAACTGAAGTAAAAATATGAGTTCAAGCTAGTTTCTAAGTCTTAAAGATTGCTTTTGGTATCAATTTTAAGCATAAAAATAACGGTTTTTCAACCGTTATCAATAATGTGGCTGGGCTAACAAGAAAATTGGTTTTTCTAGATCACAAAACCCTTGAGTTAAGAGAATCATATAGACACAATCATTCTTACTTATTCCCAACTTTCTTTTGCATTGAGCTTTGCTTTTTCTTCTTTTCTTTCTTTATTCCTTTTCTTTCTTTTTTCACACATCTAAGTTCTTAGCTCAATGCTTTCAATTTCCCTTTCATAACTTCCCAACAACCCCAAACTTGAACATTTATCAATACCAACAAAATATTTTCTACTTAACTCAAGGTAAAGCTTTTTACAAAGGTTTTCAAATTATGTTCAAGGCTAAGGGTTCAAAGGATAGAACACATAGTGCTCTCTTTTGTGGGCTAAACATGCATTTGGCGAATAAAAGGGTTACCAACAAATGGCCTTGATCATATGATGCAAACAAGTAATTTATTCAATCATAGAAAACCTGGGCAAAATCATTCATGCTTTCAAAGTAATAGCATTCAATCACACAAACTCTAGAGCTCAAAACATCACATATAAGCTCATTCACATTCCACATGTGCACATCCTGCTTAGTATCATAATCACAATCACAACATCATGGATTTGTTCACAAAGCTTGTGAACCACCTGTATAAGCATATAATGTGCACAATCTCAACATCAATCAACATCAAAGCATCATCAAGCATTACTTATCAAACAACAATCATAACCAAACCATCATAACAGACAAAGTTTCCAATTGAGTACATCAAACCCTATTCTAAAAATAGAAGTAAATAAGTTTAGAAATATAAAACCAAACAAAAGCATAAGTCCTGCTCTAATGCTGATAGCATTCATCAGTAAATGTTATCTCAACTCCTCATCAATCTGAGCTGTCATCTGTATCCTCCTCCTCTTCCTCATCTTCAACATCCTCAGATGCGTCATCCTCAACATCATCAGCATCATCTTCATCCATGGCTGAAGCTTCAGCTGCTCCAGCTCTGTCGCCTTGGGCCTGTTCCTCTGGCTAAGCTACCACATTATGGAATTCATCCATAGTCCACTTGTGTGCTGGAGGTGTATCATACATTCCAACAATCATCTCAGCTGTGGTCACCTGCCCTCTGTAGATAGACTGCAACTGTGCACCTATAAGAGACATATACATGTCCCTCATTTGGAAAGGCTCTGCTTCATGTGTCTCGGCAGATGCCTGACTCTGTGCTTGTCCTCTTTCTCTACGATTACGGTGTGGTGGAACTACTTGAGCTGCCTCCTCACCTCCACAGTATTGTCTATAATAGGCTTCGTCAATTGCTTTCCTTGGCCTCTCAAATGGTAGAGCAGAAGTATCCACCCCAGCTATCTTCCATAGGTGTGTGATCAAAGAAGGATGTCCTAAGGATGCTTTGTTGTTTGTTGTGTTAGCACACACCCTTATCTCATTAGCTATTACCTGTCCAATATTGACATTCAAGTTCCTGATCGCACAGTAAAGGAGGAGTGCCCTGCTAAGAGTGATGTCTGAAACATGAGAACATGGCTGAATGTTGGCATGGGAAAATGCCATCCAATACTTTGCAAGAGGATTCAAGTTGGTCCTCCTAATGCTCACCACAGAACCAATTATGTTCCTCTAAAAATGTCCTCCAGGTACACACAGAAAACTCTCCACATTATCAAAATCAATGCCTTCTTCCATACATAGAGGAAACTGGCACTGCTCACCAGCCCATACAGTACCCAAGAAGCTGTTGATAGAGTCAGAATCATACCTAATAGCGTGGCCTTTGACATAGCCTAGGTAATCCTCAGCCGGATAATCACCAATCTTCCTTGCATTGGTGTAAAATTCTTTCACCACAGCTATATTGGCTGGTGCAGGGTATGTGTCTAGCTTCCCCTAATCTCTTCCCTGCAGTTGCTCTCCAAATTGAGGAGCAAAGTTAGGTATCATTCCAACTTTCCTCTCCATAAGGAGCCTCCTATCTTGGACCACCTTAAAATGCTTCTCATGATTGCGAGATAGGAACCTACTAGAGTGGGGTTGTTCTGGTTCCTTTTCTTTCCTTTCGGATGCCATGGTCTTCACTCTTTTTTGCTTGAAGAGGATGCCATTCCTACATCAAACATAGATTACAAAACCACATGACATATTGTTAATCATTAGTAAACCAAAAACAACACCCTAATTCCATGCTAAACCACCGTTGACGGTCAAAATGACTCCTGAGCGCCACCAGTGCATCAATCCAGTACACAATTCAGCCATAGTTTAAAGTCTGTCAGAGTGCCGCTCAGCGGCAATTTACCCCTGAGCGGTGATTCTGCAGATTTTTGAAAAATGCTCTTTTGACCTTTCCTAACTCCACCCTCATGCAATTTTCAAGCTTCCAGATCAAAATCAATCAGTTCAATTGGTTCAAACATCAATTAATTCATCAAATCATGCATAGAAATCAAAACCCCTAAAAATTCATGATTCAACAATCAAATTCATGCTCAAGAACTCTAAATGAAAAATGCTTGACTTACTTGGGTGGAGATGCTAGATGAGTGGAGAATGCTTTCAAACTATGAAGAACAATGATGCTCTCTCCCAACCCCAAACTTAAATGGAAAGCTAGTTAGAAAGTGAGTGGAAGGGAGATTTTCTCAAGAGGAATGAAGGGAAAAATGTAGAGAACCTTTAGAAACGTGTTTAGGAGTGTGTGCAGAGAAGAATCTAAAAATAGAGGCCAAGGCGTGACTTAGGGTATCAAAATACCCTAATGGGCTCGGGTTCAGCTAAGGGGCAACCTAAGCCCTTTTTGCGACAATATCGCTCAGCGGCACTTTCGTGAAGTGCTCTTCTTCTTCCTAGCTTAACCTAGGTGCCTCCTACTCATGCCCCTCACTTGCTCCTTGCAATTAAGTTCTCAGATCACTCATACATTCAATCCCTATCATGCAACTAAAGCAGAATCAAAACAAAAAATACAAATAAAATCAATCAACTGGGTTGTCTCCCAGGTAGCGCTTGTTTAACGTCACGAGCCTGACCCAAAATCCTCCAGCACCCTTCACTAGATGCAAATCTTTCTTACCAACACCCATCATTAGGTGTATACAAACATAGTATCCTTCAGTAGATACACTTCCGCCTAACATGCATCAGTAGATGTAAACCCTGTAACAAACTTATAACAAAAACAAAAGTACCCAAAAGTTCAAAATTACATCACCAAACCAAAAATTAAAAGTTCTTAAATCACTGGGTTGCCTCCCAGTAAGCGCTCTTTTAACGTCACTAGCTTGACCCAATAAAGCTCATGTTCCATCTTCTTTTTCTTCTTTCTATTGAACTTCTTCAGAAATTTAATAAAACCAGGAACCTATTGCAATGTCTAAATCATAGGAACTTTAATCTCCAATTTCTTGAAGATTTCCATAAAGCGCTCAAATTCTTTCTTCCTATGATACTTCTTTGGATGAGGAAGAGGTTTTTCATATGATTCTTTCTTTTTTTCTCTCGCCCTCTTTTTATTTTCTCTCACTTTCTTTTTCTTCACACAAATTTTCTCTTCTTCTTTCTCTTCTCTCTCTTTTCTCTCTTCTTTTTCCAATTCAACTTTTTCAACATTTACACTTACTAGCACTTTACACTCTTCCCTGGGGTTAACCTCAGTAATTAGCCCCAAAATTCTTGTCAGGCCTTTCTTCCAACTGCTTAGTAAGTTGACCCACTTGAATCTCCAAGTTCTTAATAGCAGCTTCAGTGCTCTTTTGAGTGGATTCAGTTACCTGTATGAATTGTTGAAGAGTTTCTTCCATCCTTATTGATCTTTCATTAAGTGTAGACATTTGTTGCTTGTTAAATTGCCCTGCTTGCCCACTTTGTCCTTGACCAATGCTTGGGTGTGCTTTCCACCCTTGATTGAAGTTCCCCACACGGTATGGAAATTGATTGGCCATGAAGTTAACATCCTCTAACGCTTCCACTGGAAAGGCACATTGACCATTAATATGGTCACCTCCACATAGTTCACACATCTGTTGTTGAACCTGTGCAACAGTCTTTAATTCTTTTGGCAGTTGTGCAAGTGCCTTTGTGAGATTCTCCAGTTGTTGAATTATTATTTTGTTCTGAGCTAACAAGGCATCGTTGGATTGCAACTGTAGAACTCCTTTTTGTTGAATAGGAGCTCCTCTTTCACTGTTCAGCTCATTGTCATTAGTAGCCATGTTTTCAATTATTTCAGTTGCTTCCTCTAGAGTCTTTTCCATTTAATATTGCCTCCAGCTGAGGCGTCTTGCATCAACTTGGTTTGTGAACCAAGACCTCCAAGGAAGAATAGGACTACTTCTCCTTCGTCAAATCCATGTGTGGGAGTCTTTCTTAATAGGCTTTTGTACCTGTCCCATGCGTGACCTAGTGATTCCTCCAAGCCTTGCCTGAAAGATGAGATCTCTTGCTTTCCTTTGTTTACCTTGGATTGTGGGAAGTATTTGTTCAAAAACTTTGTCACCAAAGCTTCCCACTCTGTAAAGCTCCCTTCTGGAAAAGAGTTCAACCAAAGCTTAGCATTGCCTCCCAATGAGAAAGGAAACAAGATAAGTTTTATTGCTTCGTCAGGCACCCCATTTATCTTCACTGTATTGCAAATTTCATTAAAGGTTGTGAGGTGCTCATATGGGCTTTTATGTGACAACCCATTAAATTGATTACTCTTAACCAGTTGGATTAACGCCGGTTTCACCTCCATGTTGGCTGCATTGACCCTCGGTCTTGCTATGCTATTAAAATGTTGAGGGTCAACCACATTGATGTAATCTGCAAGAGTCCGTCTAACATTATTATTCTCCATCTCCTCAGTGCTATGGTGAGAACCTTGTGGTGAAGGTTGTAAGAGATCTTCCGGAGGAGGGAAAAGTTCTCTAGATGTACGGATTCTTCTCCTCCGTCTACTCTCGTCTAAGCCTTCAAGAAGAGGTTCCGAGGTTTTCTTGCTTCTAGTTCGAATTGCTTCCTGCATACACAAGAAAACAAGTCCCTAGAAAAATTTGTTAGCACAAAAAGATATAGAAGAAGATATAAAATAAGAAATAAGAAGATAAAATAAAAACAGTAAAAATAAAAACAGAAAAATAAAATAAAATAAAATAAAATAAAATAACATAAAAATCGAAAAATAAAAATAGAAAATAAAAACAGAAATTCAAATTTCAAAATTCAAAATTCAAGTCAAAGATAATCAATAATCACACAAATAAACTAGTTAAACCACGAGTCCCCAGCAACGACGACCAAAACTTGATGACAAATTTATGAACACCGAAAAATGGCGCCAAAAACTTGTTTAACCCTCGGCAAGTGTGACCAAATTGTATCAAGTAATAAACTCGGTAAGACCAAGTATCATTCTCCCAAAGGACTCACGGCCTAGTTAGTTATATGATTTCTTGATTATTTAAGACTTGAGAACAAATTGTTATAAGTTTCAAATGCAAAAGACAAAAAGTAAACATGTATGCATGTGATGATCAATGGGAAAGAAGAAACAAAACACGTGAATTGAAATATGTGGATGAGTATGTTGTTGGAGTAATCAATTTCATCTTATCCACTCTCATATATTTCAGGAATTCATCATTCTTTTCATCAATGTTAATGTCACTCTCTAAATTACCTTAAACCCGATGTCTCGGCGAAGAAAGCCTATCCTTAAATATTAGTTCCTACAATTCCTAGCATCCTTAATAATTAATTCTGAAGCACAGAAGCTTAAAGGCAACCAACCCTCATATCCCTATGTCTAGGCAATACTACTTTTGGGAGAATTTCCCCAATTCTAGATTTCCCCATATGTGTCCATGTCGACAAAACCAATAATCATGACATCGAATGAGTTAAACAATGCATGCTTTGAGCAAAGAAGAAAATCCCTAACTAATGATGAAAGAAAGCATGTATCATAAATATGATGTTTAAACACAAAACTCCATATATGAGAGCTTCAAAAGATTACATTGATTCCCCAACAACAATACAAAGTTTAGTTCACCATATTCATGGTGAAACTAGATGAACAATAATGAAAGAATGGAAGAGATAGAAAAGCCCTAGAAAGAGAAGAGGAGAGTCGTCACCATCTCCAATTCTACCCCAAAGGGGTGAAAAGTGTGTTTTGCGTCTTCCCCAACCAAAGATACAAACCCTAGGAAGTCCTAAAGCTTATATACTATTCGAAATATAACAAAAAATGGGCCTAAGCCCAAAAGACCACCGCTCAGCGGTAAACTGCTGCTCAGCGGTGCCAGAGCGTAGTCAATTCTCCCCTCAGCTGCACTTTCACCCCTTAGCGGAGCCAACGGGTGTTCCTGAGTGCCGCTCAGAGGTAAACTGGTGCTAAGCGGTACTTGCGGCTTCTCTTCTTTTGCACTTTTTGAGTTCTTTTCTGATTCCATCTCTATCCTTCTTCACTTCTTTCATCAAATTCACCTTAAAACCTGCCTAAAACACTGAAATCAAGCATAAACCTGTCCAACTCTCTTATTTCTAAAAATATGAACAAAAGCATGATTCTAAGCTAGTTTCTAAGTGTTCAAGGTTGCTTTTGGTATCAATTTTATGCATGAAAATAACAGTTTTTCAACTGTTATCAACCGTCAACACCACATGTTGCATCGCCATCAAAACCCATCTCGTCATCATCATCGCGCAACCTTTCTTCTTTCTCGCGAGTTCTTCACACCTTGCCGCAACCCATTGCCGCTTCTTCATCTTCCCCGTCCAACCTAAAACGCAGAAATCCCTCTAGTGTGGGAGCACCAAATCAACAATTGCGACAACCTCCTTTCATCGCACCAGCGTCATCCGTCATCGCGAGAGAGAACCAGAGCGCGTCCTTCTTCCACGACCACTGTCATCTTCCTTGCTGCCAAATCGCAACAAACCGCCAGCCACAACCACCAAAGTGCCTTTACCAGTCAATTTGTCAGCCGCCGAGAGGCCACCACGTTGTGCAAGCCGGCGCGTAAACTTCAAGAACATGTTGTTGTGCTGCTCCAGCCAAAGATACGAAACCTATGATGCGTGGGTCCTTTAAATAGAGCGACAACAGAACAGAAACAAAGCCCAGGCTTGAGTCAGTGGCGCTCAAGTGCCCCATTTAGGGCACCCGGGCGGCGAGTGGTGGTCGTCCACGCTCAAGCCTTGCAGAAGACGCCCAAGCTTCAAGCTTTCGGCGCTCAAGCTCCCCAAAAGGGGCGCCCGAGCGGTCAACAGTGGTCTTCTACGCCCAAGCCTAAGAGATGACGCCCAAGCTTCGTGCATCCGGTGCTCAAGCACCGAAAAAGGGGAGCCGGGCGGTGAGCGGCACTCTTTTAACACTTTGACAAATGTACGGCATCGTATCAAGTAATAATAAATGGTAAGACCAAGTATCATTTCCCTAGAAACTCACAACCTAGACATTCATGTGGTTTCTTGAGTAATTAAGACTTGTAAACAAAATCATGGTGTAAACAAAATCATGGTGTTTATAAAGCAGAAAATAAATATGAATGCAAGTGTTGATCAATTGACTTGAAGAATGCGCAGGTGATTGATATAAAATATGGAATGATTATGTTGTTAGGGTTTCCGACTTATCCTATCCGCTCTCATGTATTTATGAATTCATCTTCTTCATTAATGTTAATGCCACTTTCTAATTTACCTTAAACCCGATGTCTCGGTGAAGAAAGCCTACTCTTAATTACTAGTTCACAATGTCTTGTATCCCTAGCAATTAATTATGCATTACATTCACACAGAAGCTTAAAGGCAACCAACCCTCCTATCCCTATGTCTAGGTAATACTGTTTTTGGGAGAATTTCCCCAGTTCTAGATTTCCCCGTATGTGTCCATATCGACAAAATCAATAATCATGACATAGAATGAGTTAAACAATGCATGCTTTGAGCAAAGAGGAAAAAACCCTAACAATTAATGAAATAAAGCATGTATCTTATAAAAGATCTTGAAGAACAAATTCAATACATGAGAGTTTAAGAAGGTTACATCTTTCCCAAAAACAATAAGGGTTAGCCCTCCATCGTCATGAAGAACTAGATGAATAATGGAATGAAAGAATGAAAGAGATAAAAAAACCCGAGAAAGAGAAGAGGAGAGTCGTCACCATCTCCAAATCTACCCCCAAGGGGTGAAAAGTGTGTTTCTGTGCTTAAGCCATCAAAAGATACTATCCCTAGGAAGACTAAAGCCTTATATAGACTTCTAAATATTATAGAAAAGTAAGCCCAAGCGCATAAGAATGCTAGAAAACGAGTCCAAGCCCATAAGAATGTCGCTCAGTGGTAAGTGCATGTCTTCTATTCTGCCCCTCAGCTGCATTTTTGCCCCTCGGTGGTGACTGCGGGTCTTCAAAGTGCCGCTCAGCGGTAAATGGCGCTGAGCGGTACTTGCAGCTTCTTCCTTTTATGCACTTTTTCTTCCTTTTCTAACTTCCAACTCCTTGCTACTTCAAGTTCTTCATTCAATTCATCCTAATTCTTGTCAAAACAAGGGAATTTAGTGATAAAATCATAAAGCATATCCTCAACTCTCTTATTCACAAAACTAAAGTAAAATCATGAGTCCAAGCAAGCTTCTAAGTCAAAAAGGGTGCATTAAGTATCAAAATTAAGTATAAAAATAACGATTTTTCAACCGTTATCACACTCAAAAGTGTATAACTCAAGCACTCAGAAGTGTATCACTCAACTCACAGGTGTATAGTGAAGTGTTGGTGTCTCTTTTTCACTCTGCTATCACAATAGTACATAAATTAATTTTTCCTTTCATTTAATCGCAATCAAACATATTCACAAGCAAGTTATCATCACAAGGGCTTTTCATGGCTTGTAACTTGGCTAGGCTAAGAAGGAAATTGGTTTTTCTGGTCAGCAAAATCCTTGAGTTAAGAGAGACATTCATCATTCAAGCACAAACTCCCTTTCTTTTTCCAGCTTTCCCTTGTATTCACTGCTTAGCTCAATGCTTTTTCTTTTCCTTTTTCCAATCTTTCCAGCAACCCCAAACTTGAACCTTTATCAATACCTCACAAATGTTCTCAACTTAACTCAAGGTAGAGATTTTCACAAAGGGTTTTCAAAACATGCAAAAGGCTCAAGGTTCAAAGGTTAAAAAAAATTGTTTTCTTTTCAGTATACAAAAATCATGTGAAGACTAAGAAAATAAGGGATAAAAAAAGATGACCTTGATCATATGAAAACTACAAGCAAGTAGTTCAATCACAGAAAATTTAGGCAAAATCATTCATGCTTCCAAAGCAATAGCAATTATTCACAAAAACTCTGAAGCCTAAAACTCACACAGGTAGACTCTCAAGCCCCAGAATTCAGAAAACTACCCTGCTCAATATCTTAATCACATTTTACCTCAAGCACTTATTTCATACACTATGAGTCATCACCTGTATATTAGCAAATCATGCATCATCTCAACATCAATCAATACACCAGAGCATCACAAAGCAATACTTATCACAAAACACAGCAGTTGAACCAAAGCAGTGTAATTTATCCAAGTACAGTACAATAACAAAACAAATAATTAAAAGGAAAAAAAACAATAAAAATAGAAACAAAATAAAGTCTAACAATTAACGAAATAAAAACAAAAACATAAAAGAAATCCTGGTCTATAACAGAGGTGGCATCCATCAGTAGATGCCCATACAACTCATCACTCATCATTAGAGTCCTCATCCTCCTCAGCATCATCATCCTCATCCTTAGCATCCTCATCCATGGCTGAAGCTTCAGCTGTTGTTAACAGATTGGCAAGTGTACCAAATCGCACAAGTAATATAAAATGGTAAAACCAAGTATCGTATCCTAGAGGACTCTCGGCACTAAACAGTCGTGTGATAAGTTAATTAATTAAGACTTAAAACAAACAAGATCATTGGTTTACGATGCAAAAACATAAAATAAAATATGAATGCAAATTGATCAATAATAGAGTAAGACAGAGATGAACGGATGTTGTTTAATATGAGATGAATACGTTGTTGGGGTTAGATTTCACCAAGTTCCCTCTCATGTATATAAGAATTCCTCTTTATGCATTAATGTTAACGTCACTCACTAAAGTACTTAGAACCCAATCCCTTGGCGCAATAAGCCTGCCTTAATTCCTAGTTCGTGCAATTCCTAGCTTTCCTAGAAAATTAAGTCTGAAGATCAAGAGCTTAATGCGACCAAGTACTCATACCCTCATCCCTGAGATATATTACCCTTGGGAAAATTCAACAAGAAACTGAATTGTAATGAACCTCCTGGCACTCATGCAATTCATAAATCATGCAACTAAATGAGTTAAATAGAGCAAGCATTAAAACAGATGAATTCCCTAACAATTAATGAATAAAGCATATATTATTAAGAATCAATTCAAATACATGAGAGTTCACAAGGTTACATCATTCCCCAACAACAAATAGAGTTTAGTTCCCCACAGACATGGAGAAATTAGATGTACAATGGAAAAGCATGAGATAGTAAAACCCTAAGAGTAGAAGAAGAAGCTTCCGCCTCCAGATCCGCCTTTAGAGAGTAAAAGAGTGTGTTGTTGTGTTGCTCCAGCCAGAGATACAAAACCTAGAGCGCCTGGGCCCTTTAAATAAAGTTGGAAAAGAGTAGAAAGAGGGCCCAGTCCAAAAGAGTCGAAACAAAGCAAAAACTGTGCCGGATTAGCTATGCGCGACGCTCGGGCGACCAATTTGGCCACCCGGGCGGTGGACGTCAATTTCCGAAAGGCTTGAGCCTCCAATTTCGCCCAGGCTTCGGGGGCGGCGAGTGTCGATGTTTCCATGCTCAAGCCTCCTGTAGGTCGCCCAAGCTTCGTGCGGTTCCCTCTTCCAGTGCTTTTCTAGGCCTTTCTGAGCTCTATATCCTTAGCACTTCATATTTGCTTCCTGTATTAACTCATTTTCTATCAAAACAAAGGAAATTAGTCATAAAATCATCAAATTCAACCTCAACTCTCTTATTCACACAACTTAATAAAAAAACATGAGTCTAAGCAAGTTTCTAAGTCAAAAAGGGTGTATTTAGTATCAAAATTACATCACAGGTAACGATATTTTAAACCATTGTCACAACCCCAAACATAGAACTTTACTTATCCTCAAGCAAAAAACAATGTAACTTAACTCTCAACAAATATCACAGTGGTTCAGCAATTTTTCAAAAATCTTTTTTTACGACAAGTAATCACTCAAATCAGCTCATCATAGGAATATCACTCAAGATGCACATATGCTTTCTCTCACATAACTTAAAGTGATACTCAAACAGTTCAACAAATGTTATCCTTAAGAGCAATGATTCAACCAAGCAAAGATGTAATAAAAAATTCAAAGAACTATTCCTCACCAAAGAAAGTGTTTCACTCAAGGACACAAAAGTATATCACTCAAGCACTCAAAAGTGTATCACTCAACTCACAGGTGTATAGTGAGATCTCTCAATCACTCTGCTATCACAATATCACACAAATTAATTTTGCCTACCATTTTATCAAAATCAAACATACTAACCAGCAAGTTGTCATCACGAGGGCTTTTCATGGCTTGTAACTTGGTTAGGCTAAGAAGGAAATTGGTTTTTCTGGTCAACAAAATTCCTTGAGTTAAGAGAGACATTTATGAATTTATCAATTGCAGTGAACTCTATTTTTTTTTCTTTTTCCTTTTCTTTTCTTTTATTTTTCTTTTTTCTTTTTCTGCTGCTTTTTAATTGCTCACTCCTCAGAAAAGTGGGGTTGCTTACTAGCAACCCCAAACTTGAACCTTTTTCAATACCTCACAAATATTCTCAACTCAACTCAAGGTAAAGAATTTAAAACAAGGTTTTCAAACATGCTTAAGGCTAAGGGTTCAGAGGATGGAACAAACTGTTCTCTTTTATTTGGAAACATTCATGAGTAGGCTAAAAATAAGGGAAAACAAAAGATGGCCTTGATCATATGAAACCTGCAAGAAGTAGTTCAATCATAGAAAATTTGGGCAAAATCATTTATGCTTCCAGAGTAATAGCAATTATTCACAATAATTCTAAAGCCCAAAATTAACATAGGTAAACTCTCAAGTTCTAGAATTCAGAAAAACATCCTACTTAGTAGCTCAATCAAGTTTTACCTCAAGCATCTGTTTCACATGTTAGAAGCAACCACCTGTGTATTTTCACATCATGCATCATCTCAACATCAATCCAAATAATAAGCATCAAAAGGTAACACTCATCAAAACACAACATCAAAAGAACTAAACCACTGCAATAAGATAGAGCAAAGTACATTAATATTCCAGAAAAAACAATAAAAATAGGAATATTAAAGGAGTTCAACAATAACCAAAATAAATAAAATAAAATAAAATAAAGGAAAAGTAAAGAGAAATCCTGTCTAAAAAAAGAAGCGTCCATCAGTAGATGCCAAATACAATCACTCTCAAATCATTAAAGTCCTCCTCCTCATCAGCTGCATCTCCACCTACTGCTCCAACATCTGCATGTGTCGAATCCTCTGGGTATGCTACCGTGGCTGTAAACTCCTCCTGTGAAATAAGCTCTCTCTCAAGAAAGGCGGACGTGAACATCCTCAGCAACTCCTGCTCTCCTCTGTAGAGAGCCATCATCTAGGCCTCCATCAGGTACATATACATGTCCCGCATCTGAAACGGGGCGGCTTCATGGGCAGGCCCCTATGCTGGTGGTGATGCCCTCCTGTGCCCCTTGGGAGCCTACTGTGGTGACCTAGCTGGGGCCTGCTCCCCTATAGAGCAGTAATAAGTGAAATAGGCCTCATCCAGCTCCTTCCTTGGCTGCTCTAATGGTGGTACTGACACATCAACACCCATAATCTCACACAGATGTGTGGTCAGAGAGGGGTGTCCTAGAGGGTTCCTGTTGCTCACAGCATGTACAGAGCTCTTGATTTCCTTAGCAATAAATGCCCCTAAGTTGACCTGCCTTCCACTCAAAATACAATATAAAAGGATATCCCTCTGAGTGGTGATATCAGACATATAGGAGCAGGGGTGGATGTTCGCCTGGGAGAAGGTCATCCAATATTTGGCTAGTGGTATAAAAGATGCCCTCTTGATGTGGATAGGTGCATCAGATCTGCTCCTGTCAAAGTGCCCTCTAGGCACACATGGGGTCCTCTCCACATCCTCATAATCAATCACTTCATCCATAGCCCGCTCATACTAACACCGCTCTTCTTCCCAATAGTACCCAAAAAAGTGTTGATAGTGTCAACATCAAAGGAAATTTTCTTGCCCCTCACATAGCTGATATAAGTCTCATGCTCTCCTCCTAATGCCTTACCATTAGTGTAGAACTCTTTCACAATAGGGATGCTAGCAGGAGCAGGATAAGTGGCCCGATTCCCCTAGCCTCTGTCGCTGACCTCCCTTCTAAACTGGGGGCCAAAGTAGGGATCATTCTCACCCTATGTTCCTTTAGCACCTTCTTGGCGTTCACTGAGGGGAAGTACCTCTCGTGGGCTGCCATTTGGAACTGGTGAGAGTAGTACTGCTCTTTTTCTTTTCTCTTGTTGCCTGCAGTCTTTACTCTCCTTCCTGATGAGGCTGTGATTCCTGCACACAGAGATTCACAAACAAAGCCAGAAAACATCAAACATTAGTTCCAAAAATATAACAGCCCAGTACCACTTTTCCCAAGATAATTAGAGAACCATCAGTGCCATCGGCATAGGACCACAGAGCCAGAAAACAAGAAAAACTCGTGTGTTATTACAGACGTTCGCCGCTCGGGCAGCCTTGGGGGCCCAGGTGGCTAGCGGTGCTGCCAAGCGTGGGTTGCTTCAATTTTTCACTTTCCAAATCAGTTTCTAATCAGTCCCAGCCTAAATTAACACACTTTAATCGGTCCAAACAGATGTAAAACAGTTTTACACAGCCCCCATCAACAAAATTCATCAATTTCATCCCTAATCATCAAACCTTTTTTTCAAGAAAATGCATCTTTATCAAAATTACACAAATTGAAAGCTTTAGGGCTTATGACTTAATTGATTGGAAGCAAAAATCAGAGAAAATGCTCAAACAATGGAAGGAAAAGTGTGATCCTAGCTGCCACCACTTCAAAACCCCAAACTTGGATCCTTGGATGGTGTACAAATAGTGAAATCTTAGGGTTTTGATGAAATGGAAAGGTAGAAAGTGGAGAGAGCACTTGGGAGAAGAGTTTTGAGGAACTAGTTTGAGGGAAATCATAGAATGGGGGCTTGGGTGAGACCCTTGGAGTTAAAAAGAGTGAAAATGGGCTGAGTTCGCCCAAGCTTCGGGCTTAAAGAGCCCCTCTGCAATGCCGCCGCCCGGGCGGTACTTGATAACAGTTGAAAAACTGTTATTTTCATGCTTAAAATTGATACTAAAAGCAACCTTTAACACTTAGAAACTAGCTTGGAATCATGCTTTTGTGTATAAGTTTAGAAATAAGAGAGTTGGACAGGTTTATGCTCGATTTCAGTGTTTTATGCAGGTTTTAAGGTGAATTTGATGAAAGAAGTGAAGCAGGATAGAGATGGAATCAGAAAATAACTCAAAAAGTGCAAAAGATAAGAAGCCACAAGTACCGCTCAGCGCCAGTTTACTGCTAAGCGGCACTAATGAACACCCGTTGGCTCCACTGAGGGGTGAAAGTGCAGCTGAGGGGAAGAATCAACATACGCACTTACCGTTGAGCGGTAGTTTACCGCTGAGCGGCATTATTTTGGGCTTAGGCCCACTTTTCTATAATATTTCGAATAATATATAAGCTTTAGGACTTCCTAGGGTTTGTATCTTTGGCAGAGTACGAAGCAAACACACACCTTTCCACCCCTTGGAGGAAGATCTTGGATTCTAAGGCTACCTACTCAACTTTCTAGGGTTCTATCTTTCACTCTTTCATTGTATTTCATCTAGTTTCACCATGAATATGGTGATCTGAACTTTTCTTGTTGTTGGGGAATCAATGTAATCTTTTGAAGCTCTCATATATGGAATTTTTGTTTAAACATCTTATTTGAGATACATGCTTTCTTTCATTAATAGTTAGGGTTTTTCCTCTTTGCTCAAAGCATGCATTAATTAACTCATTCGATGTCATGATTATTGATTTTGTCGATGTGGACACATACGGGGAAATCTAGATCTGGGGAAATCTAGATCTGCCTTTAAGCTTCTGTGCTTCAGAATTAATTATTAGGGATGCTAGGAATTGTATGAACTCGTAATTAAGGATAGGCTTTCTTCGCAAGGTGATTTAGAGAGCGACATTAACATTGATGAAAAGAATGATGAATTCCTAAAATATATGAGAGTGGATAAGATGAAATTGATTACCCCAACAACATACTCATCCATCTAATTCGTTCAGTGTTTGTGTTCTTCTTTCCCATTGATCATCACATGCATACATGTTTACTTTTGTCTTTTGCATTTGAAACTTATAACAATTTGTTCACAAGTCTTAAATAATCAAGAAATCATATAACTAACTAGGCCGTAAGTCCTTTTGGGAGAACGATACTTGGTCTTACCGAGTTTATTACTTGATACGATTCGGTCACACTTGCCGAGGGTTAAACAAGTTTTTGGCGCCGTTTTTCGGTGTTCATAAATTTGTCATCAGTACTGTTACCCCCTCTTAATTTTACCTGTTTTGGGTTTTGCCCTGCCCTGAGTTTATTGATTCAGCCTAAAAATTTTCAGTTTCTTTTCCCTAGTCCTCACAATACTCTCAGATCAATCAATTAATCTCTCCTCACTCTTCAAACATTCAGCTCTTACAGAGTAGGCAAACTAGAGTCACACACCCAAATAAAATAAAAAAAATAAAAGAAACCAAATAAAAGTTTGTAGGAACATTGGGTTGCCTCCCAGTAAGCACTTCTTTAACGTCACTAGCTTGACCCAGAGCAAACACAAAATAAACAAAAAACAATTGGAAATAAAAATTACAAAAATAAAAATAATAAACTAAAAAAAAAATAAACAATTAAAAGTTTGTAAAACACTGGGTTGCCTCCCACCAAGGCTTCTTTAACGTTACTAGCTTGACCCAATAAGCTCATGTCACATCTTTGACACTAGTACAAAAATCGCGTACCACGTCGAATATTTTGGGCTTTTAACGACGAATTCGCAAACGACGTCATATCAAGAGACGTTAAATTGACGTCGAATTTGGTCAATATACGACGTTAACTTAATGTCGAATTTTGTCAATATTCGATGTTAATCAATTTTTTTTTATTTTTTTTAATTAATTGTGATCCTTTTTAACAACTCTATACGAGATTTGAAAAGCAGAAAAACAACAAATTTCAAGTTTTTGGTATTTTATAAAGCATGAACTTTGATCAACAACAAACAAGTTCAATCAAACAACAACAAGCAAGTTCAACCAAACAACAACGACAAAAAAGTTCAACCAAACAACAACCATAAACAAGTTCAAAAAAAAAAACAAACAAGTTCAACAAATAAGTTCTTCAAAACGAAAATGAAAACGAAAACGTTCAAAAGGTGGGTCTGAATAAAGTGTCCTCACTCGTAAGAGAGAAAACAAAATGCATCTATGAAGGACAAGAACATGAAAATAATCGGTTAAAACAAACGAAAATCATACATAAAGTAGTTAATTAACATGGATTTGTATCAAATGAAAGAAAGATTACCTGTGATGGTCGTCAACTTTGTTCGAGAAAAGTTTGTGAAGAGAAGAGGGTCTCGCGCGCTAAGATAAAGTGAACGAATTTTCAATCTCCCGCTCAAATTTTTATTGAATTCACTAACCTTTTAACGTCTAACGCTAGGACATTTCATGTTTTATATCCTTTTACGTCGAATTACAATTATAAATGACGTTTAATATTTGCATTTATTTACAAAAATGCCACCGATCATTTTTAACGTTGGATATTTGGTCGTTCGATGTTAAACGCATGAGGTTATACGTTGTTTTTGCACTAGTGTGATTTTGGTGTTATCTTTTCCATTTTCACACCAATTGATCTTCAACAACTTCCTGTTCACCTTTTTTGTTCTCCTTGAAATTGGTGATTCAATCTCTACTAGTCCATGAGCTTTGATTTCTTTAACAACCCAAAACTTTTTGTTAAACCTCACTGGTAGTCCTGGTTTCAGTTCTTCATGTTTCTTCACAGAATCTTGATGAACACTTGCTCCTTTGTTGCCTTTCTTGTTGTACCTGTGACAAAAAACAATTTTTACCTTCCTTACCTGGCTTGGCAGCTTTAGTACGGGTTTCTGGTGTACCTTCCCTTGAAGTCCTGAGACTAGTCTTTTTCACCTAGATTGGCTGCTCAGCATTGAAGACATTGAAAATCACCTCCTCTTCTTGGTCTTTAAGAGTTATAGTTCCATCATCTACATTAATGATTACCTTGGCCATTTTCATGAACGACCTCCCAAGAATAATAGGGATCTCCAAATCTTCCCCCATCTCTATTATCACAAAATCTACCAGGAATCTGATATTGTCAATTTGAATCATTACATCTTCCACTACACCATAGGGCTTTTTGGTGGATCCATCAGCCATAAACAGAGTCATTTTTGCAGGTTTGACTTCAAAACCACCAATCTTTTCAAGAACAGATAAGGGCATCAAATTAATACTGGATTCTAAATCAATTAGGGATTTCCCTATTTTATGATTCCCAATAGTACAAGGAATATAAAACATCCTGGATCTTCAACCTTAGGAGGGAGTGTCTTTTGTAAAATCACACTGCATTCTTCCTGTACTTCTGTTGTTTCCTCATTTAAATAATTCTTTTCTGTGACGAGCTCCTTCAAAAATTTAGCATATTCAGGAATCTGCTGCAGTGCTTCAGTCACAAGAATTTGTGTTCCTAATTTTCTGGAAATTTCTTCAGTGCACCCTAATTGTTTTTCTTTTTCTTTTCTGGTACACTCTTCAGGGTGATTGAGATTTTTCTCTCCTTTTTCTTTTTTTTCTCTCAACCCCTTCTTTTTTCTCTCTCTCACTCTCCTCTCTTTCTTTTTCTTTTCTCTCAAATTTTTTCTCATCTTTTTCTTTTTTTTCACTCTCTTCTTTTTCTTCTTCACTCAAACTTTATTTTTCTTTCTCTCTCTCATCTTTCATACTCACAATGGCCCTACATTATTCTTTGGGGTTAACTTCAGTATTAGCCCCAAAACTTTTGATAGGCATTTCTTCCAACTTTTTGGCCATTTGACCAACCTACATCTTCAAGTTTCTTATAGAAACTTCAGTGCTGTTTTGAGTGGAAAGAGATGCCTGCATGAATTGTTGGAGGGTCTCCTCAAGCTTTGTAGTTCTGTCAGATAGAGAGGGTTATTGTTGCCACTGTTGTTGTTACTGTTGTGGTGATCTATTGAATTGTCCACCAGTTTTCCCAAATTGGCTTTGTGTTGTGCTTGGATGGGATTTCCACCCTTGATTGTAGTTGTTGGGACGAAACTGGTTGCCCATGTAGTTCACATTCTCATTGAGATTCTCGGGCACTGCACATTGATCATTCATATGATCACCACCACATAGCTCACAGAGTTGTTGTTGAACCTGTGAAACATTCTGACACTCCTTGGATGGTTGAGAAAGTTTTTTGTCAAAGTCTTCAATTGTTGAGTGATAATTTTATTTTGAGCAAGCAAGGCATCATAAGACTATAGCTGTAAAACTCCCTTAGGTTGTGAGGAGGTTTTCCTTTCATTGTGCATCTCATTATCATTGGTAGCCATGTTATCGATTAACTCATAGGCTTCCTCTAGAGTCTTGCATTTGATATTTCCTCCAGTTGAGGCATCCAGCATCAATTTGGTTTGTGAACACAAACCTCCAAGGAAAAGAATGACTATTGTTGCTTCATCAAAACCATGAGTAGGTGTCTTTCTCAGAAAGCTTTTGTATCTATCCCATGCTTGCCCTAATGATTCGTCCATGCCTTGGCTGAAAGAAGAGATTTCCTGCTTCCCTTTGTTGATCTTTGACTCTGTGAAGTATTTATTCAAGAATTTGGCAACCACATCTTCGCACCTAGTAAAGTTGTTTTCAGGAAAAGAGTTTAACCCCAATTTAGCATTTCCTCCCAGTGAAAAAGGAAACAAACTCAGTCTTATAGCATCATCTGGAACTCCATTCAGCTTCACAGTGTTGCATATCTCATTAAAAGTGGTGAGATGCTCATATGGACTTTCATTGGATAGTGCATTGAACTGGTTGCTTTTTACTAGATGGATCAACGCAGGCTTCATCTTCATGCTTGTGGCGTTGACCATTAGCTTTGCAATGCTGTTAAAATGGTACGGGTCAACAACAAATGCATAATATGCCAAAGTACGTCTACCCTCATTATTGTCCATGCTTTCCTGATCAGATTGTAGGACCTGTGAAATTCTTTCTAGAGAAGGTACTCCAACAAGTCTATTTCTCCATGGCCTCCTACTAGTCTCAAGTCCTTCAAGAAGAGGTTCAAAGCTTTTATTACTCCTTGTTCTTACTGTATCCTGCATAAACCAAACAAAATCCTAGAAAATATTGTTAGCACAAAATAAAAATAAAATAAAAGATAACAAACTAAAACAAAACAAAATAAAACAAAATAAAATAAAATAAACTAAAGTAAAATAGAATAATGCCAAAATTAATTAAGAATCACACAAATAGAATAGTTTAAACCGTGAGTCCCCAGTAACAATGCCAAAAACTTGTTGATGGATTGGCAAGTGTACCAAATCGCACAAGTAATATAAAATGGTAAGACCAAGTATCGTATCCCAAAGGACTCTCGGCACTAAATAGTCTGTGATAAATTAATTAAGGTTTAATCCTTTACTACATCCCTATTTATGTACGAATGTCTCAATTGGGTCCTCGTTTTTTAAAGTGTATCAAAATGGTCCTTAATTTTGAAAATTGATATCAATTGAGTCCTTTCCGTTAAGTTGGCTGGACGGCGTTAAAAAAATTGATGAGTGGATGCTGAGATGACGAACGGACGTTCGTCCACCAGCGAACGAACGCTCGCCCATCAGCGAACGAACGCTCGTCGACCACCGAACGAATGGTCGTCCAGTGTATAACGAACGGTCGTCTAGCAGTAAGAGGTCGACGAGCGTTCGTTCTCTGGTGGACGAGCGTTCGTTCTCTGGTGGACGAGCGTTCGTTCGCAGGTGGACGAGCGTTCGTTCGTCATCTCAGCATCCACTCATCAATTTTTTTAACGCCGTCCAGCCAACTTAACGGAAAGGACTCAATTGATATCAATTTTGAAAATTAAGGACCATTTTGATGCACTTTAAAAAACGAGGACCCAATTGAGACATTCGTACATAAATAGGGATGTAGTAAAGGATTAAACCATTAATTAATTAAGACTTAAAAGAAACAAGATCATTGGTTTGCGATGCAAAAACATAAAATAAAATACGAATGCAAATTGATCAATAGTAGAGTAACACAGAGATGAACAGATGTTGTTTAATATGAGATGAAATGTTGTTGGGGTTAGATTTCACCAAGTTCCCTCTCATGTATATAAGAATTCTTCTTTATGCATTAATGTTACCGTCACTCACTAAAGAACTTAGAACCCAGTTGATGGACAAATTTAAACACCAAAATATGATGTCACAAACTTGTTTTTCAATCGGCAAGTATGACCGAATCGTTCAAGTAATAAACTTGGTAAGACCAAGTATCGTTCTTCCCAAAGGACTCACGGCCTAGTTTAGTTGTGTGGTTTCTTGATTAGCTAAGACTTAAAGACGAAATATTTGGATTTTATATGCAAAAGACGAAAATTAAATATGTATGCATGAAGTTTTGATCAATGGCAAAAAGCAAAAGATAAACACTTTCAATGAAATTTATGGATGAATATGTTGTTGGGGGTCAATTTCATCTTATCCACTCTCATATACTTTAGGAATTCAACATTCAAATCATCATTGTTAATGCCACTCTCTAAAGTACCTTTCAAGAGGGCTTCTCCCTAATCACGAGTTCATACAATTCCTAGCATTCCTAATGATCAGTTCATAAGTGCAGGAGCTTAACGACAACCAATATAATATTGGGAGAAATTCCCCGGATCTAGACTTCAACGTACGCGCCCGTATCGACAAAACCAATAATCATGCATCGAATGAGTTAAACAATGCAAGCATTAAGCAAAGAGGAAAAACCCTAAATAATGATGAAAGAAAGCATAAGTCTTAATTAAAAGATGTAAAAACAGATTCCATATATGAGAGCTTCAAAAGATTACATTGATTCCCCAACAAACATACAGAGTTTAGTTCACCATATTCATGGTGAACCTAGATGAATTACAATGAAAGAAGGAAAGATAAAACCCTAAAAAGGTGAAGAGGAAGCCTCAGCATCCAAGATCCTCCTTCAAAGGGGTGGAAGAGAGAGTGTTTGCTTCGTTCCAGCCAAAGATACAAACCCTAGGAAACCCTAAAGCTTATATATTATTCGTAAATTACAGAAAATTAGGTCCAAGCCCATTAAAGTGCCGCTCAGCGGTAAAATACCGCTCAGCGGTAAGTGTGTGTCACGTTTCTTCCCCTCAGTGGCCATGTTGCCCCTCAGCGGTCCTCCCGTGAACTCCTGAGTGCCGCTCAGCGGTAAACTGCCGTTGAGCGGTGACTTCGGCTTCTCCTTTTGCACTTTTTGATGTCTTTTCTGATTCCATATCTCTCCTTCTTCACTTCTTTCACCAAATTCACCTTAAAACCTGCACAAAAACACTGAAATCAAGCATAAACCTGTCCAGCTCTCTTATTTCTGAAAATATGAAGAAAAACATGATTTCAAGCTAGTTTCTAAGTATAAAGGTTGCTTTTAGTATCAATTTTAAGCATGAAAATAACAGTTTTTCAACTGTTATCACAACCCCAAACTTAGAACTTTGCTTGTCCTCAAGCAAACAAGATGTAACTCAATCTTCAACCAATTCTTATGATGGTTCACTTATTCAAAAGTCTTCTTTTCAAGATAAATAAAAACTTCAATCAAACTTATGACCAATATTTCAATCAAGATATGCACATGCTTTAGTGTTCACAAAGTCATTTAAATTCCAACAAATGCTATTTTTCATGAATGATCAATCACTTAAGCATGGATGTTCATGTGCTAAGGGAATATTTCCTCACTAGATAAAGTGTTTCACTCACACACAAGTGTATAAGAAGTAATCACTCATTCACTCTATTATCACAATGTCACATGAATTAACTTTGCCTTTCATTTTACCACAATCAAAAACATTCACAAGCATGCATCATCACAAGGACTTTTCAATGGCTTATAATGTGGCTGGGCTAACAAGAAAATTGGTTTTTCTGGATCACAAAATCCTTGAGTTAAGAGAATCATAACAACACAATCATCTTATTCATTCCCAACTTTCTTTTGCCTTTGCATTGAGCTTTGCTTATTTTTCTTTTCTTTTCTTTTTCTTTGTACATTCTTACTTTTTAACTCTTAGCTCAATGCTTTTCATGTTTTCCCAACAACCCCAAACTTGAACATTTAACAATATCACACAAGATCTTCTACTTAACTCAAGGTAAAGATTTTCAATCAAGGGTTTCAGTATATGTTCAAGGCTAAGGGTTCAAAAGGATAGAACACAAAGTGTTCTCTTTTAGTGGGCTAATTTTACAAATTTGGCCAATAAAAAGGTTTCCAACAAACGGCCTTGATCATCTGATGCAAAACAAGCAATTGATTCAATCATAGAAAACCTGGACAAAATCATTCATACTTTCAAAGTAATAACATTCAACAATAACAACTCTGGAGCTCAAAACCTCACACATAAGCTCATTCACATTTGACATACACATCCTGCTTAATTTCACAATCACAATCATGATATCATGCATTTGTTCACAAAGCTTGTGAATCACCTGTATAAGCATTTTAATGTGCACATCATCTCAACATCAATCAATCAATAAGCATCATTCAGTATTACTTATCACACAATCATAGTTAATAGCAAACCATCATCAAACCAGGTGTTCAATAGAGTACATCAAACCCTAATCTAACAACAAAAACAAATAAGTTCAGAAAACTTAAACCACAAAAGCATAATCATATGATAGCATTTATCAGTAAATGCTATCTCAGCTCCTCATCAGTCTGAGCTATCCTCTGTATCTTCCTCTTCCTCCTCATCTTCTTCATCTTCAAATGCATCATCATCATCAGCTTCATCTTCTTCCATCTCTCTAGCTGAAGCTTCAGCTGCTCCAGCTCCTCCATGCACTGGTTCTTCTGGCCAAGCTACCACATTATGGAATTCATCCATAGTCCACCTGTGGGCTGGAGGTGTATCATACATCCCCACAATCATCTCAGCAGTGGCCACCTGCCCTCTGTGAATGGACTGCAACTGAGCACCTATAAGAGACATATACATGTCCCTCATCTGGAATGGTTCTGCTTCATGTGTATCAGCAAATGTCTGGCTCTGTGCTGGCCCTCTCTCTCTACGAGCCCGGCGTGGTGGAACTGGCTGAGCTGCTTCCTCACCTCCACAGTACTGTTTGTAATATAGGCCTCATCAATAGCTTTTCTTGGCCTCTCAAATGGTGGAACAGAAGTGTCCACCCCAGCTAGCTTGCAAAGGTGAGTGATCAAAGAAGGATGTCCTAGTGGTGCTTTGTTGTTTGAGGTGTTAGCACATACACTAATTTCATAAGCTATCACCTGCCCAATATTAACATTTAAATTTCTGATGGCACAGTAGATGAATAGTGCCCTGCTGAGTGTAATATCTGACACATGTGAACATGGCTGAATGTTGGCATGAGAAAACGCCATCCAATACTTTGCAAGAGGAGTCAAATCCGTCCTCCTAATGTTAACCACTGAGCCAGATCTATTCCTTTGGAAGTGTCCTCCAGGTATACACAATACTCTCTCCACATCCTCATAATCAGTACCTTCCTCCATGCAAAGAGCAAACTGGCACTGCTCACCAGCCCATACAGTGTCCAGGAAGTTATTAATAGAATCAGGATCATACCTGATAACATGGCCTCTAACATAGCCCAAATAATTCTCAGCTGGATAATCACCAATCTTCTTTGCATTGGTGTAAAATTCCTTTACCACAGCTATGTTGGCAGGTGCAGGATAAGTGGCTAGCTTTCCCCAATCATTCCCTAACACTTGCTCTCCAAATTGAGGAGCAAAGTTAGGTATCATTCCAACCTTTCTTTCCATCAGAAGTCTCCTGTCCTGAACCACCCTAAAGTGCTTCTCATGTTTCCTAGAGAGGAACCTGCTAGATTAGGGTTGCTCTGGTTCCTTTTCCTTTCTCATGGTTGCCATGGTTTTCAATCTTTTTCCTGAAGAGGATGCCATTCCTACATTCAAAACACAAATACAAAACCACAGAACATGATGTTAATCATTAGTAAAACACAGAACACAACTCTTTTCGAAACTAAACCACGCTGAGGGCCAGAATTTCCCCTCAGCGCCACCAGTACCACATTCCAGATCACAAAAAAAAAAAAACAGAAAAACCAAATCTGGCAGAGTGCCGCTCAGCGGCAGTTTACCCCTCAGCGGTAACTCTGCAGATTTTTGAAAAACCTGTTTTAAAGCTTTCCTAACTCCACCCAAATGCAATTTTCAGTTTTCCAGTTCATAATCATACAGTTTAATCGGTTCAAACATCAAATATATCATCAAATCATGCATAGAAATCAAAACCCCTAAATATTCATGCTTTGACAATCATATTCCAATTCAAGAACCCTAGAATGAACAAAATGCAATTTACTTACTTGGGTGGAGATACTAGATGCAATAAGAATGCTTCCAAGCTAAGATACTCTCTTCCAACCCCAAACTTGAATGGAACACTAGTGAGCAAGTGAGTGGAAGAGAAATTTTCAAGAGGAAAGAATGAAAAGATGTGGAAAACCTTGGAAAAGGTATGTGGAAGTGTTTGTGCAGAGAAGAGCCTGGATAGAAAACCTAAAACGCAACTTGGGGTATAAAAATACCCTAATGGGCTCGGGTCCCGCTAAGGGGAACTAAAGCCCATTCTGCGAGAGTACCGTGCAGCGGTAAATTACCGCTCAGCGGCACTTTCGTGATGTGCTCTTCTCCTTCTTTTCTTAACCTACGTGCCTTCCATACATGCCCCTCACTGGTTTCCTGCAAGTCAATGTTTAAAATGCTTATGCAAACCCTAACTAAAACAAACAAACAGAAATATTCAATCAACTGGGTTGCCTCCCAGGTAGCGCTTGTTTAACGTCACGAGCCTGACCCAAAATCCACCAACACCCATCAGTAGGTGCAAAATTTTCTTACCAACACCCATCAGTAGGTGTTACAAACATAGTATCCTTCAGTAGATACTTAACCACCTAGCATCCTTCAGTAGATGCTATTTCCAACAAAATAATTACAAAAATAATGTTCACAAATTAAAAATTACAAAAACCAAATCAAAAGTCTTTAAATCTACTGGGTTGCCTCCCAGCAAGCGCTCTTTTAACGTCATTAGCTTGACCCAATAAAGTTCAAGTTCCATCTTCTTTATAGTTGATGTTGTCATTCCACCAACTCCTCAGCTGTTTCCTTTGAACTGTTGTGGTCCTTCTAGAATATGGAGACTCTATCTCTATCATCTCCTTCTCTTTAAAGCCCTTCACAACCCATAACTTGTTCTTGATTCTTACAGGTGTGCCAAGTTGGAGTCTTCTTTTCTCCCAGTCACTAGGAATTTCTTCTCCTCTTCCTATCTCTTCTTCCTTGGGTACCTGAAACAACAAACAATGGTTACCTGCAACCTTGAGATTTTCATCTTTATGGCTAGTCATGGGTGCATCTCGAAATGCAGCATTATAACTAGCCTCTTCCTCCTTTGCTTGCGTCTCATCTTTGAAGACGTCTACCACCACTCTCTCCTCTCTGTCCTGGAGCACCACTATACCTTCATTTACATCAATGATAGCCTTGGCCGTTTTCATAAACGGTCTTCCAAGTATGATAGGTATCTTCTCTGTCTCCATCTTCATCACCACAAAGTCTGCCAAGAACTGAAGTTTGCCAACACAAACTATAATGTCCTCTACAATCCCACATGGCTCCTTTGAAGATCCATCGGCCATTACTATTTCAACCTTTGCAGGTTTCACTTTAACATTGCCAATTTGCTCCAGTAAAGAATAAGGTATCAAGTTAACACTTGAACCTAAATCAAGGAGAGCTTTCTTTACCTTTTTCTTCCCTATGGTACAAGGGATAGAAAAACTGCCTGGATCTGATGCTTTAGGAGGGAATGACTCTTTTTTAACAGTTATACACTCTTTTGCCTCATCATCTCTACGTCTCTTCTTTGTAGAGATTTCTTCATCAGATTTTGTGTAAACTGCAATTTTCTGTAGAATCTGTTCCCAAGGTGCTTCATTATCCACCATTCTGAATAATTCTGTGAAGTCCATTTGTTTCTCTTGATTTATTGGAAAAGGAAAAGTATTTTTGCTCTCTATTTCTCTTCTTTCTTCTGTTTCTCCTTCTTCTAACTCAATTATCTCTTCATTCACACTCTTTACCACCTTGCACTCTTCTCTAGGGTTAACCTCAGTATTAGCCCCAAAATTTCTATTTGGCCTTTCTTCCAATTGCTTGGTAATCTGACCCATTTGAATCTCCAAATTCTTTATAGCAGCTTCAGTGCTCTTTTGAGAAGATTCAGTTTTCTGTATGAATTGCTGAAGAGTTTCTTCCAACCTTGTTGATCTTTCATTAAACATAGATAACTGTTGCCCAGTTTGTCCTTGACCAATGCTTGGGTGTGGTTTCCACCCTTGATTGTAATTCCCTTGACGGTATGGAAATTGATTGGCCATAAAATTAACGTCCTCTACAGCTTCAACTGGAAAGGCACATTGACCATTGATATGGTCACCTCCACATAATTCGCACAACTGGGTTTGTACCTGTGCAGCAGTTTTCAACTCTTTAGGTAATTGTGCAAGAGTTTTCGTCAGAGTTTCCAGCTGTTGAGTTAGAATTTTATTTTGAGCTAGCAAGGCATCATGTGTTTGTAATTGAAGCACCCCTTTTTGTTGCATAGGAGCTCCTCTCTCACTGTGCAGCTCATTATCACTAGTAGCCATGTTGTCAATGATATCTGTAGCTTCCTCTGGAGTTTTCCATTTGATATTTCCTCCTGCTGAGGCGTCAACCATCATCTTGGTTTGTGAACCAAGACCTCCAAGGAAAGTTAAGGCTACTTCCTGTTCTTCAAAGCCATGCGTGGGTGTTTTTCTTAGCAGACTTTTGTATCTATCCCATGCATGCCCCAGTGATTCTTCCATGCCCTGCTTAAATGAAGATATCTCTTGCTTGCCTTTTGTCACCTTTGATTGTGGAAAGTACTTGTTCAGAAACATTGTTACCACTGCTTCCCACTCTGTGAAACTTCCTTCTAGGAAAGAATTCAACCAAAGCTTAGCATTGCCTCCCAATGAGAAAGGAAACAAACTAAGTTTGATCGCTTCATCTGGCACCCCATTAATTTTGACTGTGTTGCAAATTTCATTGAATGTAGTAAGGTGCTCATATGGGCTTTCATGAGATAACCCATTAAATTGATTGCTTTTCACCAGTTGGATCAGTGCTGGTTTGACCTCCATGTTAGCTGCATTGACTCTTGGTATAGCTATGCTGTTAAAGTGTTGAGGTCCAGCTATATTGGTGTAATCAGCAAGAGTTCTTCTGATATTATTGGTCTCCATATTTTCTGTCCTATTGTCAGAACCTTGTGGTGATGGTTGCAACAGAGTTTCCGGAGGAGGAAAAAGTTCTCTAGATGTTCGGATTCTTCTCCTCCGTCTACTGTCTTCTAATCCTTCAAGCAGAGGTTCTGTTGTTTTCTTGCTCCTAGTTCGAATTGCCTCCTGCATACACAAGAACACAAAACCCTAGAAAAGATTTGGTTAGCACTAAAAGATATAAGAGAAGATATAAGATTCAGAAAATAAAAACAGAAAACAGAAAAACAGAAAACAGAAAAATAAAATAAAATCAAATAAACTACAAACTAAAAAATATAAACAGAAAAATAAAATAAAATAAAATAAAATTCGAAATTTAAATTAAAAATAAAAAAAAATAAGTCAGAGATAATCAATAATCACACAAATTAACCAGTTAAACCACGAGTCCCCGACAACGGCGCCAAAAACTTGATGGACAAATTTAGGAACACCAAAATATGATGTCACAAACTTGTTTTTCAATCGGCAAGTATGACCGAATCGTTCAAGTAATAAACTTGGTAAGACCAAGTATCGTTCTTCCCAAAGGACTCACGGCCTAGTTTAGTTGTGTGGTTTCTTGATTAGCTAAGACTTAAAGACGAAATATTTGGATTTTATATGCAAAAGACGAAAATTAAATATGTATGCATGAAGTTTTGATCAATGGCAAAAAGCAAAAGATAAACACTTTCAATGAAATTTATGGATGAATATGTTGTTGGGGGTCAATTTCATCTTATCCACTCTCACATACTTTAGGAATTCAACATTCAAATCATCGTTGTTAATGCCACTCTCTAAAGTACCTTTCAAGAAGGCTTCTCCCTAATCACGAGTTCATACAATTCCTAGCATTCCTAATGATCAGTTCATAAGTGCAGGAGCTTAACGACAACCAATATAATATTGGGAGAAATTCCCCGGATCTAGACTTCCCCGTACGCGCCCGTATCGACAAAACCAATAATCATGCATCGAATGAGTTAAACAATGCAAGCATTAAGCAAAGAGGAAAAACCCTAAATAATGATGAAAGAAAGCATGAGTCTTAATTAAAAGATGTAAAAACAGATTCCATATATGAGAGCTTCAAAAGATTACATTGATTCCCCAACAAACATACAGAGTTTAGTTCACCATATTCATGGTGAACCTAGATGAATTACAATGAAAGAAGGAAAGATAAAACCCTAAAAAGGTGAAGAGGAAGCCTCAGCATCCAAGATCCTCCTTCAAAGGGGTGGAAGAGAGAGTGTTTGCTTCGTTCCAGCCAAAGATACAAACCCTAGGAAACCCTAAAGCTTATATATTATTCGTAAATTACAGAAAATTAGGTCCAAGCCCATTAAAGTGCCGCTCAACGGTAAAATACCGCTCAGCGGTAAGTGCGTGTCACGTTTCTTCCACTCAGTGGCCATTTTGCCCCTCAGCGGTCCTCCCGTGAACTCCTGAGTGCCGCTCAGCGGTAAACTGCCACTGAGCGGTGACTTCGGCTTCTCCTTTTGCACTTTTTGATGTCTTTTCTGATTCCATATCTCTCCTTCTTCACTTCTTTCACCAAATTCACCTTAAAACCTGCACAAAAACACTGAAATCAAGCATAAACCTGTCCAGCTCTCTTATTTATGAAAATATGAAGAAAAACATGATTTCAAGCTAGTTTCTAAGTATAAAGGTTGCTTTTAGTATCAATTTTAAGCATGAAAATAACAGTTTTTCAACTGTTATCACCAGTCCCTTGGCGCAATAAGCCTGCCTTAATTCCTAGTTTGTGCAATTCCTAGCGTTCCTAGAAAATTAAGTCTGAAGATCAAGAGCTTAAGACGACCAAGTACTCACACCCTCATCCCTTAGATATATTACCCTTGGGAAAATTCAACAAGAACCTGAATTGTAAGGAACCTCCCAGCACTCATGCAAATCATAAATCATGCAACTAAATGAGATAAATAGAGCAAGCATTAAAACAGATGAATTCCCTAATAATTAATGAATAAAGCATATATGATTAAGAATAAATTCAAATAAATCAGAGTTCACAAGGTTACATCATTCCACAACAACATATAGAGTTTAGTTCCCCAAAGCCATGGAGAAACTAGATGTACAATGGAAAAGCATGAGATAGTAAAACCCTAAGAGTAGAAGAGGAAGCTTCCGCCTCCAGATCCGCCTTTAGAGAGTAAAAGAGTGTGCTGTTGTGTTCCTCCAGCCAGAGATACAAATCCTAGAGCGCCTGGGTCCTTTAAATAAAGTTGGAAAAGAGTAGAAACAGGGCCCAATCCAAAGGAGTCGAAACAGAGCAAAAATTGGGTCGGATCAGCAACGCGCGACGCTCGGGCATCCAATTTGGCTGCTCAGGTGGTGGACGTCGATTTACGGAAGGCTTGAGCCTCCAATGCGGTTCCCTCTTCTGGTGCTTTTCTAGGCCTTTCTGAGCTCTATATCCTCAGCACTTCATCTCTGCTTCCTGTATTAACTCATTTTCTATCAAAACAAAGGTAGTTGGTCATAAAATCATCAAATTCAACCTCAACTCTCCTATTCACACAACTTAATAAAAAAAACATGAGTCCAAGCAAGTTTCTAAGTCAAAAAGGGTGTATTTAGTATCAAAATTACATCTCAGATAACGGTATTTTAAACTGTTATCAGTTGCTTCAGCTCTACCACTTTCCTGTGCTGGTTGAGCAGGCCATGCCACATAGACTTCAAAGTCATCCTGAGACATGAACTGTCTCTTGGGAATGCGGACGTGAGTGTCCTCAGCAACGCCTGCTCGCCTGTCTAGAATCAAGTAAACAATAATACATGTCCTGCATCATAAAATGAGTGACATCATGGACTAGCTCCTACGCTGGTGGTGGTGCTCTCCTGTGTGTCCTGGGCTGCTGTGGTGGTGGTGTTGGCTGGCCTGGCTCATCCACTGTACAATAGTGAGTAAAGTAAGTTGTATCCAGCTCCTTTCTTGGACGCTCGCGTGGTGGCCTAGAACCATCAATACCAGCAGTCTCACAAAGATGGGTGACCATGGAGGGATGTCCCAGGGGTGCCTTGTTGGTTAAACCACGAGCACAACTTTGAATCTCATTGGCTATAACTTGCCCAATATTAATGCTGAGGCCCATGAGAACACAGTAGAGGAAGATGAACCTCTAGACAGTGATGTCCGATACATGGGAGCATGGCTGAATGTTGGCATGAGAAAATGCCATCCAATACTTTGACAGAGGCGTCAAATGAGGTCTAGTGATGTGAATGGGTGCCCCATACCTGTTCCTCTGAAAGTGCCCTCCAGGCACACATAAGGTCCGCTTCACGTCCTCATAGTCAACTCCTTCTAGCATGGACATGGAAAACTGACATTGCTCCCCTTCCCACTCTACACCAATGATAACAGTTGAAAAAATGTTATTTTCATGCTTAAAATTGATACTAAAAGCAACCTTTATACTTAGAAACTAGCTTGAAATCATACTTTTATTCATATTTTCAGAAATAAGAGAGCTGGACAGGTTTATGCTTTTTTTCAGTGTTTTTGTGCAGGTTTTAAGGTGAATTTGGTGAAAGAAGTGAAGAAGGAGAGAGATGAAATCAGAAAAGACATCAAAAAGTGCAAAAGGAGAAGCCGAAGTCACCGCTCAGCGGCAGTTTACCGTTGAGCGGCACTCAGGAGCTTACGGGAGATCCGCTGAGGGGCAAAATGGCCGCTGAGGGGAAGAAACGACTCACGCACTTACCGCTGAGCGGCACTTTACCGCTGAGCGGCACTTTTATGGGCTTGGACCTAATTTTCTGTAATTTACGAATAATATATAAGCTTTAGGGTTTCCTAGGGTTAGGTATCTTTGGCAGAACGAAGCAAACACTCTCTCTTCCACCCCTTTGAAGGAGGATCTTGGATGCTCAGGCTTCCTCTTCACCTTTCTAGGGTTTTATCTTTCATTCTTTCATTATTCATCTAGGTTCACCATGAATATGGTGAACTAAACTGTATGTTTGTTGGGGAATCAATGTAATCTTTTGAAGCTCTCATATATGGAATTTGTTTTTACATCTTTTATTTAAGACCTATGCTTTCTTTCATCATTAGTTAGGGTTTTTCCTCTTTGCTTAATGCTTGCATTGTTTAACTCATTCAATGCATGATTATTGGTTTTGTCGATACAGGCACGTACGGGGAAGTCTAGATCCGGGGAATTCTCCCAATATTATATTGGTTGTCGTTAAGCTCCTGCACTTGATGAACTAATTATTAGGAATGCTAGGAATTGTATGAACTCGTAATTAGGGAGAAGCCTTCTTGAAAGGTACTTTAGAGAGTGGCATTAACAATGATGATTTGAATGTTGAATTCCTAAAATATATGAGAGTGGATAAGATGAAATTGACCCCAACAACATATTCATACATATATTTCATTGAAAGTGTTTATCTTTTGCTTTTGCCATTGATCAAAACCTCATGCATACATGTTTATTTTCGTCTTTTGCATAAAAATCCAAATATTTCGTCTTAAGTCTTAGCTAATAACAAACCACACAACTAAACTAGGTCGTGAGTCCTTTGGGAAGAACGATACTTGGTCTTACCAAGTTTATTACTTGAACGATTCGGTCATACTTGCCGATTGTAAAACAAGTTTGTGACATCATATTTTGGTGATCATAAATTTGTCCATCAAGTTTTTGGCGCCGTTGCCGGGGACTCGTGGTTTAACTGGTTAATTTGTGTGATTATTGATTATCTTTGACTTTAATTTTGAATTTCTGTTTTTATTTTTCTGTTTTTATTTTATTTTATTTTATTTTATTCTCTGAATTTATCTTCTCCTATATCTTTTTGTGCTAACCAAATATTCTAGGGTTTTGTGTTCTTGTGTATGCAGGAGGCAATTCGAACTAGGAGCAAGAAACTGCAGAACCTCTTCTTGAAGGTTAGACGAGAGTAGACGGAGGAGAAGAATCCGAACATCTAGAGAACTTTTCCTCCTCCGGAAACTCTGTTGCAACCATCACCACAAGGTTCTGACCATAGCACAGAAAATATGGAGAACAATAATATCAGAAGAACTCTTGCTGATTACACCAATACTGGACCTCACACTTTAACAGTATAGCTAGACCTAGAGTCAATGCAGCTAACATGGAGGTCAAACCAGCACTGATCCAACTGGTGAAAAGCAACCAATTTAATGGGTTATCTCATGAAAGCCCATATGAGCACCTCACTACCTTCAATGAGATTTGCAACACAGTCAAAATAATGGGTGCCAGATGAAGCGATCAAACTTAGCTTGTTTCCTTTCTCATTGGGAGGCAATGCTAACTTTGGTTAAATTCTTTTCCAGAAGGAAGTTTCACAGAGTGGGAAGCAGTGGTGACAAAGTTTTTAAACAAGTACTTTCCACAATCAAGGTGACAAAAGGCAAGCAAGATATCTTCATTTAAGCAGGGCATGGAAGAATCACTGGGGCATGCATGGGACAGATATAAAAGCCTGTTACAAAAAACGCCCATGCATGGTTTCAAAGAAGAAGAAGTAGTCCTAACTTTCCTTGGAGGTCTTGGTTCACAAACTAAGATGATGCTTCATGCCTCAGCAGGAGGAAACATTAAATGGAAAACTCCAGAGGAAGCAACTGAAATTATTGAAAATATGGCTACTAGTGACAACGAACTCAACATTGAAAAGGATATCATAGTCAGAAGGAGTTGTTACAATCAAATGATGCTTTGCTTATTCAAAATAGAATTATATCTCAACAGCTTGAGAGGTAATTATGAAGCTTTCTCAAATAACACAGGAAATATAACAGGTCTCAATGGTTCAAGTGCAACAACAAAAAGGGCAAATGCAATCTACTCCAATTGAGAAAACAACAAAACTTGAAGAGACTTTCCAAAGATTCTTGAAGACAAATGCATCTTATTGTCAGAATGTGGATGCTGCATTTAAAAATATGGAGGTTTATGTTAAGAGAATAGTTGACAAGATGAAACATGATAATCTCAGAAAGGAGTGTAAAACTGTTGTGACCAGAAGTGGTAGAGTGTTAGAAGAGAGAAAACAAGAAAGAGAAGAGAAAGAAAATGAGAGTGAGAGTGAAAAAGAAACATGTGAGTGGAAAGAAAGAGTTGAGAGAGAGGAGAGACAAAAAGAAAAAGAGTATGAAAAGCCACTTCCTTACCCAAAGAGTTATTCAAGGAAGGAGAAAGCAAAGCAGTTGGAAAGATTCATGGAGTTGTTTAAGAAGCTGGAGATCACTATACCATTCTCTGAAGCATTACAACAGATGCCAGCATATGCAAAGTTTTTGAAGGAACTCCTCACAAAGAAAAACAAGTATATTGAAAAGGAAACTATTAATGTACAGGGTAACTGCAGTGCAATCATACAGAAACTACCTCCTAAACTTAAAGATCCAGGAAGTTTTACTATTCCATGCACCATAGGAGATGTGAAAGTTGGAAGAGCATTGATTGATTTGGGAGCTAGCATTAATCTAATGCCGCTATATGTGCAGAACAATTCAGGGGTTGGAAATTAAACCAACCAGAATGGCTCTTCAATTGGCGGACAGGTCTCTTAAATATCCATCTGAGTGGTTGAAGATGTTCTAGTAAAGGTTGACAAATTTGTATTCCCAGTGGATTTTATTGTGATGGAGATGGAAGGGAATAGTGATGTTCCTCTTATTCTTGGGAGACCTTTTATGAAGACTGCTAGAGTTTGATTGATGTAGAGAATGGTAAGCTTAAAATGAGAGTTGATGATGAAGAAGTCACTTTTGACGTATCCAAGGCCATGACATATCCAAATGATGACAAAGCATGTTTTCAATTTGATGAACTTGATGAAGTTTGTATGGTGCAAGAAAGGATGGTGCGAAATATTTCTCCATTAAAAAACTCTCATTGATGCATGTGAAGATTTAGATGAAGAAGAAGAGAAATTGATTGATGAATGTCTGATGGACTTGGAAACATTGAAAAAGAGTCCGGAGGAAGATCCAATATTCGAAAATTGATAAGGAAGAAGCAGTCAAAGCACAGACACCAGAATTAAAAAGATTGCCATCACATCTGAAATATGTTTTTCTAGAGAAGATGGAACAAAGCCAGTCATCATCAATAACTCTTTATCTCTACAAGAAGAAGAGCAGTTGATAGAAATTCTGAAAGCCAACAAAGAAGCAATTGGGTGGTCAATATCAGATCTCAAAGGTATTAGCCCAACTTATTGCATGCACAAGATTTTTATGGAAGAAGATTATAAACCAAGTGCTCAACCACAGAGAAGGTTAAATCCTGTTATGAAGGAGGTGGTCAGAAAAGAAGTGTTGAAACTGCTAGAAGGGTATCATCTATCCAATCTCTGACAGTGAATGGGTGAGTCCAGTACAGGTGGTTCCAAAGAAAGGTGGGATGACAGTAATTTATAATGATAAGAATGAACTTATTCCTACTCGGACAGTTACTGGCTGGCGTATGTGCATTGATTACAGGAAGCTGAATAAAGCTACTAGGAAAGATCATTTTCCTCTTCCTTTCATGGATCAGATGTTAGAAAGGTTATCAGGGCAGGCTTTCTATTGTTTTCTAGATGGATATTTGGATACAATCAAATTGTGGTAGATCCAAAAGACCAGGAGAAGACGACTTTTACTTGTCCTTTTGGTATCTTTGCATATAGAAAGATGCCTTTTGGATTATGTAATGCTCCAGCTACGTTTCAGAGGTGTATGCAGGCAATTTTTGCAGATCTCTTAGAAAAATGCATTGAAGTATTCATGGATGATTTCTCAGTTTTTGGAAATTCTTTCCAAAGATGTTGGCTAATTTGAACACTGTCCTCAAAAGATGTGTTCAGACAAATCTTGTTCTTAATTGGGAAAATGTCATTTCATGGTAACTGAAGGAATTGTATTGGGGCATAAAATTCTGCTAAAGGAATTGAGGTAGACAAAGCTAAAGTAGAAGTCATTGAGAAACTACCTCCACCAACAAATGTAAAGGGGATTAGAAGTTTTCTTGGTCATGGGTTTTATAGAAGATTCATCAAAGATTTCTCAAAAATTGCTAAACCATTGAGTAATCTTTTGATGAAGGATGCTCCTTTTGTGATGAATGAAGACTGTCTGAAAGCTTTGACATATTGAAGAAGAAGTTAGTGTCACTCCAGTAATTGTAGCGCCAGATTGGAATCAAAATTTTGAATTAATGTGTGATGCAAGTGATTATGCAATAGGAGTTGTCCTTGGCCAGCGGAAAGAACAAAAGTTTCATCCAATTTATTATGCTAGCAAGGTTCTGAATGATGCTCAATTGAATTATGCTACCACAGAGAAAGAATTTCTTGCATTGTGTATGCTCTAGAGAAATTTAGACCTTATCTTATTGGGTCCAAGGTGACTGTCTATACAGATCATGCAGCTATCAAATATTTGTTGACAAAACCAGATTCTAAGCCACGTCTGATTAGATGGGTAACTATTGCAAGAATTTGATGTAGAAATCCGTGATAAGAAAGGAAGTGAGAACTTAATTGCTGATCATTTGTCACGGTTAGTCAACAATGAGGTCACTAGCAAGGAGTCTGAAATCTGGGAATCTTTTTCAGATGAATCACTCATGTATATTCAGCAGGCCCTGGTTTGCTGATATGGCTAATTTCAAAGCTGCAAGGGTCATGCCGGAAGACTTAACTTGGCAACAAAGAAAGAAATTTTGCATGATGCCAAGCAGTTTGTTTGGGATGATCCTTATTTTTCAAAATTGGAGCAGATAATCTTTGAGGAGATGTGTTACAAATGAAGAAGCAGAAGGAATTCTCTGGCATTGTCATGATTCACCTTATGGAGGACATTTTAATGGAGAAAGAACAGCAGCAAAAGTCCTTCAATCAGGTTTTATTGGCCAACTTTATTTAAAGATGCCCATAATCATGCTAGAAATTGTGATAAATGTCAAAGAGCAGGGACAATCACTAAACGTCATGAGATGCCTTTACAAGGTATTTTAGAGGTTGAGGTTTTTGATTGTTGGGGTATTGACTTTGTTGGACCTTCCCTCCATCTTTCAACAATGAATATATTCTGGTAGCAGTGGATTATGTGAGTAAATGGGTGGAAGCATTAGCTTGTCCTAAAAATGATGCTAGCACGGTAATTAAATTCTGAAGAGGCAGATATTCTCACGTTTCGGCACTCCAAGAGTGTTGATCAGTGATGGAGGATCTCATTTTTGTAATTATCAGCTAGAGAAAGTACTCAAACACTATGGAGTAAAACATAAGGTAGTGCACCTTATCATCCACAAACCAATGGACAAACTGAGGTGTCTAACAGGGAGATAAAAAGGATCCTGGAAAAAACAGTGACTTCATCAAGAAAGGATTGGTCTCTCAAATTGGATGATGCTCTTTGGGCTTATAGGACAGCAATGAAGATCTATGGGATTATCACCATTTCAATTAGTCTATGGGAAAGCATGCCATTTGCCAGTAGAATTGGAGCATAGAGCATTATGGGCTTTGAAATTCTTGAATTTTGATCCTTATGAAACTCAATGCACACGCAGACGACAGATTTTGGAGCTTGAAGAAATGCGATTACATGCATATGATTCATCCAAGGCTTACAAAGACAAAATTAAATTTTATCATGACAGGAAGTTGGTGAATAGAGTTTTCAATCCAGGACAACAGGTACTATTGTTCAATTCAAGATTGAAGATATTTCCTGGGAAGCTGAAGTCAAAATGGTCAGGACCATTGTGATAAAAGAAGTGCATCCGCATGGAGCAATTGAAATATTTAATCCAGCTGCTGATGATCCACAGAGAAGTTGGGTGGTGAATGGTCAACGTCTCAAATCCTATCTAGGGGGAGAGGTGCAACAATTTTCCACAATGATGTTGTTGGTTGATCCTTGAAAGTTTGGGTCAGGCTCGTGACGTTAAACAAGCGCTTACTGGGAGCAACCCAGTATTCTGTAAGTATTTTAGTTTTTAGATTAGAGTTTGATGTACTCTATTGAACACCTGGTTTGTTATGATGGTTTGCTATTAACTGTGATTGTGTGATAAGTAATGCTGAATGATGCTTATTGATTGATTGATATTGAGATGATATGCACATTAAAATGCTTATACAGGTGATTCACAAGCTTTGTGAACAAATGCATGATATTATGATTGTGATTGTGAGATTAAGCAGGATGTGTATGTCAAATGGATGAGCTTATATGTGAGGTTTTGAGCTCCAGAGTTGTATGTTGAATGCTATTACTTTGGAAAGCATGAATGACTTTGCCCAGGTTTTCTATGATTGAATCAATTGCTTGTTTTGCATCATATGATCAAGGCCGTTTGTTGGAACCCTTTTTATTGGCCAAATTCATAAAGTTAGCCCACTAAAAGAGAACACTTTGTGTTCTATCCTTTGAACCCTTAGCCTTGAACATAAATTGAAAAAACCCTTGATTGAAAATCTTTACCTTGAGTTAAGTAGAAGATCTTGTGTGGTATTGTTAAATGTTCAAATTTGGGGTTGTTAGGAAAACATGAAAAAGGAAAAGCATTGAGCTAAGAGCTAAAAAGTAAGAATATGCAAAGAAAAAGAAAGGTTTAATCCTTTTCGACATCCCTATTTATGTACGAATGTCTCAATTGGGTCCTCGTTTTTTAAAGTGTATCAATTTTTTTAACGCCGTCCAGCCAACTTAACGGAAAGGACTCAATTGATATCAATTTTCAAAATTAAGGACCATTTTGATACACTTTAAAAAACGAGGACCCAATTGAGACATTCGTACATAAATAGGGATGTCGAAAAGGATTAAACCAAAAAGAAAAGAAAAGAAAAAGAAGCAAAGCTCAATGCAAATGCAAAGGTAAGTTGGGAAGAATAAGAAAAATTGTGTTGTTATGATTCTCTTAACTCAAGGATTTTGTGATCCAGAAAAAACCAATTTTCTTGTTAGCCCAGCCACATTATAAGCCATTGAAAAGTCCTTGTGATGATGCATGCTTGTGAATGTTTTTGATTGTGATAAAATGAAAGGCAAAGTTGATTCATGTGACATTGTGATAGTAGAGTGAATGAGTGATTACATCTTATACACTTGTGTGTGAGTGAAACACTTTATCTAGTGAGGAAATATTCCATGAGCACATGAACATCCATGCTTAATTGATTGATCATTCATGAAAAATAGCATTTGTTGGAATTTAAATGACTTTGTGAACACTAAAGCATGTGCACATCTTGATTGAACTCTTGGTCATAAGTTTGAGTGAAGTTGTTACTTATCTTGAAAAAGAGGATTTTTTGAATGAGTGAACCATCATATGAATTGGTTGGAGATTGAGTTACATCTTGTTTGCTTGAGGACAAGCAAAGTTCTAAGTTTGGGGTTGTGATAACAGTTGAAAACTATTATTTTCATGCTTAAAATTGATACTAAAAGCAACCTTTATACTTAGAAACTAGCTTGAAATCATACTTTTATTCATATTTTCAGTAAGAGAGCTGGACAGGTTTATGCTTGATTTCAGTGTTTTTGTGCAGGTTTTAAGGTGAATTTGTTGAAAGAAGTGAAGAAGGAGAGAGATGAAATCAGAAAAGACATCAAAAAGTGCAAAAGAAGAAGCCGAAGTCACCGCTCAGCGGCAGTTTACCGCTGAGCGGCACTCAGGAGCTTACGGGAGATCCGCTGAGGGGCAAAATGGCCGCTGAGGGGGAAGAAACGACTCACGCACTTACCGCTGAGCGGCAATTTACCGCTGAGCGGCACTTTTATGGGCTTGGACCTAATTTTCTGTAATTTACGAATAATATATAAGCTTTAGGGTTTCCTAGGGTTAGGTATCTTTGGCAGAAACGAAGCAAACACTCTCTCTTCCACCCCTTTGAAGGAGGATCTTGGATGCTCAGGCTTCCTCTTCACCTTTCTAGGGTTTTATCTTTCATTCTTTCATTATTGTCCATCTAGGTTCACCATGAATATGGTGAACTAAACCTTGTATGTTTGTTGGGGAATTAATGTAATCTTTTGAAGCTCTCATATATGGAATTTGTTTTTACATCTTTTATTTAAGACCTATGCTTTCTTTCACCATTAGTTAGGGTTTTTCCTCTTTGCTTAATGCTTGCGTTGTTTAACTCATTCAATGCATGATTATTGGTTTTGTCGATACGGGCACGTACGGGGAAGTCTAGATCCGGGGAATCTCTCCCAATATTATATTGGTTATCGTTAAGCTCCTGCACTTGATGAACTAATTATTAGGAATGCTAGGAATTGTATGAACTCGTAATTAGGGAGAAGCCTTCTTGAAAGGTACTTTAGAGAGTGGCATTAACAATGATGATTTGAATGTTGAATTCCTAAAATATATGAGAGTGGATAAGATGAAATTGACCCCCAACAACATATTCATACATATATTTCATTGAAAGTGTTTATCTTTTGCTTTTGCCATTGATCGAAACCTCATGCATACATGTTTATTTTCATCTTTTGCATAGAAAAATCCAAATATTTTGTCCTTAAAGTCTTAGCTAATTAACAAACCACACAACTAAACTAGGCCGTGAGTCCTTTGGGAAGAACGATACTTGGTCTTACCAAGTTTATTACTTGAACGATTCGGTCATACTTGCCGATTGTAAAACAAGTTTGTGACATCATATTTTGGTGATCATAAATTTGTCCATCAACCAAGAAAAAAGTCAATGGTGTCGGCATCAAAGGCAACCTTCTTACCTCTTACGTAGCTAAAGTACGTCTCATCTTCTCCTCCCAATGCTTTTGCATTTGTGTAGAACTCTTTGACAATGTCTACATTGGCAAGAGAGGGGTAGGTTGCCAGGTGGCCCCAGTCTCTGTTGTTCAACTCCCTTTCAAATTGAGGAGCCAAAGAAGGTATGTTGGCCACCTTCCTTTCCATCAGCAATCTCCTTCCCTCTACAGCTGGGAAGTACCTTTCATGAGCAGGAGTTCTGAACTTAGTGTGAGTAGAACTGCTCCATCTCCTTCCTCTTTGTTCCTTTTTCTTTGGTACCAAGGGTCTTAATCCTTTTGCCTGAAGAAGATGCCATTCCTGCACATAAAGATTCACAAAAGCAATCCCAAAAATCTTCAAGCATTAGTCCCCAAAAATCACAAACTCATATTATTCAGAAAGAGGGAAAAACAGAGAGCCCTCAACATCACCTTCACAAAACCGTATAGCCAGAAACAGAACAACCAGAAAATACATAAAATCTATCATTGCCACTCACCGCTTGGGCACCCCTCAAAGGGCGCTTGAGTGTCGCGTGGTCCAAACAGTGGGAAATCAAGCATGATAATATAAACCATCAAAAAATCAAACCTTCTCATCAACATTCTTTAAGAATCAACCTTTAAAATGCTCAATTCATAACATAACAAGAACTTACTTGGTTGAGGACAAAGATACATATATTGAAGCTCAAATAGAGTTCACAAATTTGAACCCTAGCAGCCACACAATCAAAAACCCCAAACTTTGATGATTGGAAAGTGCAAAGCAAGTGAGAAGTAGGTTTTTAGTGGAAAAGTGAGGGGGGAAATGAAGAGAGGACTTGGGAGAGGTGTTTAGGGAGGCTAAAGTGAGGAAAATCTAATAGAAGCGGTTTGGGTGAACCCTAGGGTGTGAAAAGAAGAAGTGGGCTGAAATCCCGCTTAAGCCCCAAAGTTAAAAGCCCATTCTATACTCTCGCTGCCCGGGCGCCCTTCAGAGGATGCTCAAGTGTCGGGCAGCACTTTTCCCCCTTTGCTTTTTGGTTTGTTTTGGGTATTCCTGGCCTTGGGTTCTCAGATTCATCTTAGAATTTTCCAGTTTCTTTTCCCTATCCCTCACAATAGCACTCAGATCAAACAATTAATCTCGCTTCACCCCTCAAACATTTGGTTATTACAGCTTAAGCACATTGGAATCAAACAAACACAAAACAAACAGAAATAAAATTCAAAAATCCAAACTAAAGAACATTAAACAAAATAAAAGTTTTTATAACACTGGGTTGCCTCCCAGTAAGCGCTTCTTTAACGTCACTAGCTTGACCTAATAGGCTCATGTCACATATTTGATCTTGGTGTTGTCTTTTCCTTCTCTACACCAACAGTTCTTTAGTAACTTCCTATTCACCTTTTTTATTCTCCTCGAAAGTGGAGATTCAATCTCTACTAGTCCATCAGTCTTGAGTTCTTTCATAATCCACAACTTTTTTTTGAATCTCACTGGAATGCCTGGTCTAAGTTCTTCATAATTCTCTAGTGAGTCTTGATGAACACTTTTTCCTTTGCTGTCTTTTTCTTCTTCCTTTACCTGTGACAAAAAACTCTTTTTACCTTTCTTGCCTGGCTTAGTAAATTTAGTACTGGTCTCTGGTGCATCTCGACATGCAGCTTTGAGACTAGTCTTCTTCACTTGGATTTTTTGCTAAGCATTGAAGACATTGAAAATCACCTCCTCTTCTTGGTCTTTAAGTGCAATAGTTCCATCATCAACATTGATGATCACCTTGGTTGTTTTCATAAATGGCCTTCCAAGAATTATAGGGATCTCCAAATCTTCCTCCATCTCCATCACTACAAAGTCCACCAGGAATCTGAGATTGTCAGTTTGTACCATCACATCCTCCACCATACCATAGGGCTTTTTGGTGGATCCATCCGCCATAACCAGAGTCATCTTTGCAGGCTGGACTTCAAGACCACCAATCTTTTAAAAAACATATAAAGGCATCAAATCGATACTGGACCCTAAATCAATTAGGGCTTTCCCTGTTTTATGGCTCCTGATAGTGCAAGGAATGGTGAAACTTCCTAGGTCTTTAACTTTAGGAGGAGGTGCCTTCTGCAACATCATACTGCGCTCTCCCTATACCTCAATTGTTTCCTCCTCTAAATATTTCTTTCTTTTGAGGAGCTTCTTCATAAATTCAGTATATTCAGGAATCTGGTGCAATGCCTCAGCCACAAGAATTTTAATCCCTAATTTTCTGAAAATTTCTTCAAAGCAGCCTAATTGCATCTCTTTTTCTTTTCTTGAACATTCTTTAGGGTGATGAAGATTTTTCTCTTTTCTCTCACTCTTTTTTTTTCTTTCCTCTCTTCTAACTCAACTTTCTCTTTTCTCTCAACTTTTTCTTTTCTCTCTTCTTTTTCTTCCCTCTCTTTTAACTCAACTCTCTCTTTTCTCTCAACTTTTTCTTTTCTCTCTTCTTTTTCTTCCCTCTCTTTTAACTCAACTCTCTCTTTTCTTTCAACTTTTTCTTTTCTCTCTTCTTTTTCTTCCCTCTCTTTTAACTCAACTCTCTCTTTTCTCTCAACTTTTTCTTTTCTCTCTTCTTTTTCTTCCCTATCTTTTAACTCAACTCTCTCTTTTTTCTCTTTCTCTTTCTCTTTTTCTTTTTCCCTCTCATTTTCTACACTCACAATATCCTTGCATTCTTCCTTGGGGTTAACTTCAGTATTAGCCCCAAAACTGTGGATACGTATCTCTTCCAACTTCTTGGCTATTTGGCCAACCTGCATCTCCAGATTCGTGATAGCAGCTTCAGTGCTCTTCTGGATAGAAAGGGTTGCCTGCATGAATTGTTGGAGAGTCTCCTCAAGCTTTGCAGTTCTATCAGCTAGAGAAGGTTGTTGTTGCCACTGTTGTTGTTGCTGCTGTGGTGATCTATTAAATTGTCCATCAGTTTGCCTAAACTGACTTTGTCCCATGCTAGGATGAGATTTCCACCATTGATTATAATTGTTGGGACGAAACTGGTTGCCCATGTAACTAACTTCTTTATTATTTTTTCTTTTTCTTTTAAACTAACCATATAACATCAAATTCTTCTTCGCATTCGACGTGGTATTTTCCATAAATTATTTTTTTAATTTTCTGTTCTAAACCAAACGAAAAAACGTCATTGTACTCTTGGCTTCGACATTTTATTAAGCGGAGGAAGCCACATATCAAGCCATATAACAGAACAAACAACGTTAACAATAACCTCAATCCCTGTTTTTTTCTTTTTTTCTTTTTTCTTTTAAACCAACCAAAGAATGTCGAACTCTTTCATCAATTCGACGTTTTTTTGCGAGAAATAATTTTTTTTTCCTTTAAACCAACGAATAAAAAGGAAAAAATAGAGCGACCTTTGCCTTCGGATAAAAAATAATACGTAAGATGCCCAAGGAATCTGACGTTTATTGGTGGATTAAAAGGAAAATGAATTAAACCAAAAAGACACTTTGGAAGTCTGAAGAAATTGATGTCAACCTCTTCTTTTCTAGCATCAAATTGAATTTTCCCATATATCATTTAAGTAGACTATCTTTTATTATTGAAGCCCATATCAAGCCCATATCAGGCCTTTCCCAACAGTAATTATTTATGCAGACATCCATTTATAAAATTTCTTTCAACAACTCCAAGGTTTCTTTGTGTTAACTTGTACCAACTCCAAGGCCTTTCAAAACGCTACAACATTCATAAAATTCATAAACTCATTTAAAACATTCAAAAGACAAACCCTACATAGGATGTCGAATATTTTTAAAATGGACGTCCCACTATATATTAACGACGAACCGCTTCCTAATTTAACGTGATTGACATTGGAGTAGTTTGGCGCATTAATTATGTAACAAAAGCATTTATTCTTTTTTTCTATAAATATAATTTCGGAGACTTCAATAACCTGTACATCGTTCATAAAATTTCTCATAACAATCTGTTAACTTCTTTTCTTTGTTTTTCTATTATTTCTTCCAAGGTCACACAAACAAGTCATTTCTTTGTTGTTTGATTCTTTGTGCAAAGCTTGAAAGAGTAATACAAATCCAAAGAAAAAGGTTGAGAGATTTGGATTTCATACCCTTTCAAAACACTACAACCTTCATTCACCAAATATCTCGTAACAATCTATTAACTTTCTTCTCTGTTTCGCTATCATCTCTTTCAAGTCCACCAAAGAAAAAGGTTGAAAGATTTGTATTTTTCACCCTTTCAAAACGCTACAACCTCCATTCACAAAAATCCTTCTACATTTTAACAATCCTGCGGATCTTTTCGTGGTTTGATTTTCATTTTTTTTGTATGTTTAGTGTTATTATGTTTCTCCTTTGTTTCGATTCCATTTATAACCTACGTAATAATGGATTTCTTTTAGAAATCCTTCAAATAATTTTACGTCGAATACTGACGGAAAAATGACGTCCCTATGTATTTCCGAAATAACGTGGACGTCCCTCTGGTAACATCACAAAATTAATGCTCGCAACGACCAACGTCAGGCGTATCTTCTCTGTTTCGCTATCATCTCTTTCAAGTCCACCAAAGAAAAAGGTTGAAAGATTTGTATTTTGCACCCTTTCAAAACGCTACAACCTCCATTCACAAAATCCTTCTACATTTTAACAATCTTGCGGATCTTTTCGTGGTTTGATTTTCATTTTTTTTGTATGTTTAGTGTTATTATGTTTCTCCTTTGTTTCGATTCCATTTATAACCTACGTAATAATGGATTTCTTTTAGAAATCCTTCAAATAATTTTACGTCGAATACTGACGGAAAAATGACGTCCCTATGTATTTCCGAAATAACGTGGACGTCCCTCTAGTAACATCACAAAATTAATGCTCGCAACGACCAACGTCAGGCGTATGACGATTTTTTTTTGCGAGAAATTATGTTTTTAATTTTTTCTTTTAAACCATCCGATAAAACAACTTGAGGAAAACTTAAAAAATGAATTATTCAAAAACGATCAAACTATGCAATTGTATAGAGTTAAGCATTATATTTATAGAGTCAATTCAAAACCTCTGGTAACAGCAAAAAATGAATACTCACAAACCTTTCACGTTCTATGAGAATTTAAAAAGGAAAAAAAAAAAAAGGAGCAACCTTTGCCTTAGGACTGCCTTTTATTATTGAAGCCAAAGGTCACCCCACATCAGGCCTTTCCCAATAGTCATTCTTTTTTTCTATATATACAGTCTCAGAGACTTAGATAACCTGTAGACATCCATTTATAAAATTTCTGCTGTGAACTCCATCTGTTAATTTTTTTTCTTTGTGTTTTCTGTTATCTCCTTCAAGGACACAAAAAAGCTTGAAGGAGTATAGAAAACCAAAGGAAAAGGTAGATAGATTTGGATTTCGCATCCTTTCAAAATGTTACTCCTCCTTCACTAAACTACAGAACTTCCGTAAACAAATTCATGTTAACTTTTTCCATTGGTTTGTTATTAATTCCTCTGCTAAACGAAGAAATTTCTTTGTTAACAATGAAGGCATGGTAGCAAACCCGAGGAAAATGTTAACACTTATGAATTTAAAACACACTCTATTCAAAAAAATCCTTCTCCATTTTAACAAAGAAAAAGGGTTGAAAGATTTGGATTTTGCACCCTATTATAACGCTACAATCTCCATTCACAAAAATCCTTCTACATTTTAACAATTCTGCGGATCTTTTCGTGGTTTGATTTTCATTTTTTTCGTATGTTTAGTGTTATTATGTTTTTCCTTTATTTGTTTCCATTTATAATCTACGTAATAATGGATTTCTTTTAGAAATCCTTCAAATAATTTTACGTCGAATACTGAAGGAAAAATGACGTCCCTATGTATTTCCCAAATAACGTGGACGTCGAGTGGTGTCAATATTGGACAAGTATCTCTTTGTTTTAACATAGAATTTATTATGTCCTGCCAACAGTCTTTTCCCATATACCTGGACGTCTAGTGGTGTCAGTATAGGATGTGGATCTCTTCGTTTCTAACACAACATTTATCAAGCCCAACCAACTGAGTTTTCCCATATAAAGTTGGACGTTCTATTTGAATTTAAAAAAGAAAAATAAAAAAAGGGAGCGACCTTTGGGTTTTGGTTAACGAATAATACGTCACATGCCCAAGAAATTGGACGTTTATTGTTGGTTTAAAGAAAAAAGAAATAAAAAAGGAGTAATGTGGCTAACAATAATACGTCGAAGTCTGAAGAATGATGTTAACCTCTTCGTTTCATAACTTTTCTATTAATATTACGTGGAGTAGCTTTACTAATCGACGTACTATTGGTGTTCTAAAAGAATAAAAAAACAAAAAGAGTGCAATGGTATATTCAATGTAATGATGTAACATTAAAAATTTCAATTACAATCATTCAAGTGATTTAATCAATTTAAACAATTCAATCACCATTCACTAATGTTATTGCCAAAAGAGAATTTTATTAATATTTAAAATATGATTGATTACAACCAGCAAAACAAAAGATGGCTTAAGAAGCCACTAATTACAAAATTAAAATCAAACAACGAAAATCCATATTCTTCTGTTGCAGAATTATTGTTGATCCCTTTCTGGTAGTTCACATCACCTTCCTTTCCATTTTTCGGTGATTTTTCAATCCTTAGAGTCTTTTGTCAATGATTGTGTCAACTTTCAATTTACTTGAGCCCCAAGAATCTTTTTAGCGATTCTGACATACAAAAGATGATTACAACCAGCAAAACAAAAGATGGCTTAAGAAGCCACTGATTACGAAATTAAAATCGAAGAACGAAAATCCATATTCTTCATTTGCAGTCAGCTTTCAATTTACTTGAGCCCCAAGAATCTTTTTGAGCGATTATGACATACAATCTATTTTCACCACATAACCATCTAGCCCACTCATCTTCTTTAGTTTTTGTTGAATTTGTTTTGTTTACACTTTAAGAATCGGATATGGGATAGACTTGCTGATGATCATCATTTTTTATCTTGGTGAATCCAGTAAGTCCTTGATGACCAATCCAAATTTGAAAGAGAAAGCCTTCTTTGCTGATCGGTTGATAAACGACAATCCGAATCCAAACCTCTTAGATCAGCTTCATATCAACGCCCTTGACTTTGTTACAAAATGTTTCATCACTCATCTTTAAGTTGGAGTAGAACACGCTCACTAGTTTCAGATATCTGTGAGAAACCACGGTTTTAATCTTCCTTAGACTAAAAAGCTTCCGTCGAATGTCTTCATCACTAATCCAACCTGTAGGATTAACATTCCTTGCAATCCGGGCAACCTTCCATTTTCTTCTTGATGATGATCAAGAAGCCATTTCTGATCAGATTCTGGAACGTCTTTCACATTTATAGGGTTTGTAACTCTTCAGTTTCGAAAACACTAAGTTCGTTTTCAAATCTAGTATTTATAAAGTTGTGCATTAAATCTTATCAGTTTTAGGCCCAACTAAAATTTTCAATCTTATATATCCCAAAAAAATAATTTCAGCAACGACGAATTTATAAAGGATTCGACGTTTTATTATGCGGTTGAAGTTGAACTCTGACAATATAAGGATTGACTTGATGGGCAACGAATTTCTAAAGGGTTTGACGTTTTATTATGAGAAACTCTGACAATATAATTTTCAATCTTTTATATATCCCAATAAAATAATTTCAGCAACGACGAATTTCTAAAGGGTTTGGCATTTTATTATGCGGAACTCTGACAATATCATTTTCAATCTTATATATCCCAATAAAATAATTTCAACAACAGCGAATTTCTATAGGGTTCGACGTTTTATTCTCTGACAATATAAGGATTGACTTGATGGGCACTAAAGTAGTTGGGCGCATTAGTGGCTCCCAGCATTTTCTTTAAATATAGTTTCGGATCCTTTGGAACTACCCTTTGAAAACCTACACTACAAAGCTTTCGTAACCAAATTCATGTTAACTTTTTCCTTAGGATCACCATCAATTCCTCTACTAAACGATGACATTTCTTTGTTAGCGATGAAGGCATGGTGGAAATCCTGAGGAAAATGTTAACACTTATGAATTTCAAAAACATTCTCCATTGTTTTTCTGTTATTTTTATTTAATTCCTGTTTTTTTTTTACTGTAGTTTCTTGTTCATGTAAAATCTTGAGGAAAATGTTAACACTTATGAATTTCAAAAACATTCTCCACTATTTTTCTGGTTTTATTATTTAATTCCTGTGTTTTTTCATGTAGTTTCTTGTTCCTGTGTTTTCTTTAAATACAGTTTCGGGTCCATTGGAACTACCTTTTGAAAAACTACACTATAGATATAGGACGTCGAATAAAAATCGAATTCGATGACAAACTTTAACAGGGAAATTAGAAGTTAATAAACTTCAAGGTTTAAAAATGAATACTTTTGCATGCAAATAAACCGTCATATAGTTTGATTAAAGCTATCATGTATCATTGTCAGAAACAAAATTCTTAAACCCTTCTTTTAAATGTCTAAATCCTGTTCTCAGATGGCTTCTTCATCTTCAAGGCGTGGAAAGAAGGTTGCACCCCTTCTAAGAAATGCTAGTCCAAATGGGTGGATCAATGATGACGAAAAACGATACAAATTTGGATGTTATAGAAAACTCTTCAAGGTGGTCCCTCACAAGTTCTTGGATGTGGAATTATTCAGAAGGGAGGGGTTTATCTTTCAAGAATGGCTTGTAGATGTTGGTCTTCTAAAATGTGTAGAAATGACGTGTGATTGCTATCCTGACCTGGTACAGGTCTTCTACCACAATCTGAAGGTTGTCGATGGTGTTATATGCTCTCGGGTGAAAGGTGTCGATATTAAAATTAATAACGAGATATGGCTATCTTTTACTGGTCTCAAAACAGAAGGCTTCATGTCTCATGAAAGAAATTCTGAACTCAACCAATGGACCAACAAGAAGAAAATTTATAAGGAATATCTGAGAAGTCCAACAAGGCTAAAGGTATACAAGCCGTATCTACTTGATGGTTTCAAAATGGAAGAAAAAATGTGTGCTTTTGTACTTACTTGGGTAATATTAATCAGATTAGAAGCAAAACAGACACAGAACAGAAACACAAAACCGACTCCATACTAAAATTATTAGCCTCTATTCTAATTTAGAATATTTCCATTGAATCCTCCTCACTAGACTCTTCACTTGAATCTTCAGTTGGAGAATCATTTTTATTCTTTTTCTCATACAGAGCATCTATCTTCTGTTCGAGTCTCCTGAGTTTTTCAACAACAAATCTTTCAAAATTGGTTTTAGGGACGAAGTTGGTGCGGTCTTCATTTAGTGCAGGTGTGCTTCCAGAACTTTGAATCATATTCTCTTCATCCTTGAAGCACCATCCCTTTGTGGTCTTCACAAGGCCAATGACAGTCAAGGTGTTTCAATTTATCACATTTGAGCAGTTACAAGAGCATTTCTTTTCACCACAAAAATCCACACCTTGAACGGTCAGGATTTTGCTGATAAATACAACATATGGTAGATGTCGTGCATGTTTGGTTCCTGCATCAATCATATGATCTTTTATTACTTCCACCCAATTGGTAGGAACATCATTCTTGATGGCATACAAAAGAAAAATATCTTCAGTTGTCATTCTGTCTTGTACTTGTATAGGTCTAGCAGGTAAAATCACCCAAGCAAGAATGTGTGTTGTTATCTTTTCTTCTTTATCCAGTCCCTCATGCACATATAATATTTCAATTGTGTATCTCCCTGGAAACCTTAACCAGTTACTATACACGTCCTTTTTCTTCAGCCATCTGTTTGTTTCTGAGTACCGTAAGTGAGAGAATAACCTTCGGCTTTTAATCCAGCAAGTTGAAACCAGACATCATTGTGAATGTGAACATTTACTCCTTTTAATCGAGAATGAAGGACACCATCTATGTTTCTCATATTGTTGTAGAAGACCCTTACTAAGTCAGGGTACCAATCACCCTTCATCTAGACAAGTGTAGAGAGACCTTGAGTTTCAATCCATTCCTGGAAGTGAAATCCCTCCTTTTCAAATAAGTCGAGGTTCAGATATTTGTGAGGAACAATATGTTTAAACTTCGTCCACCTCAAAAACTCTAGACAAGTCTCCTCATCACTGATCCACCCGGAGATATCAGCATTTCTTGCAGCCACAATAGCCTTTCCTCTATCTGTTGAAGGATGTGATGAAGCAGCCATTTGAATTTGGATAGTAGATAACTTTCCTTAGTATTAGGGTTTACCAATATAGAAACAACTCTGTGTACATAAGATTTTCAAATTCAGTTTACACAAGATTTTCAAATTTTTTACAGTACATAAATGATTAAGTTATCTTACTGAAAGGAATGTGCTTGGGAAAAGAAATATGGTTCACAATATGTTTAATGCTGAAACAATTTTATGATCTAAAATAATTATATCAAGAAGATGCTCAACTTCAACATTCAACTATGTATTAATCTTCCCAACCACTCCAATGCCCTTCATGTTGATAAATAAGTAGACCCATTGAAACCATATCCCACAGAACTTCGATAATCAAATTCATGTTAACTTTTTTCATGTGTTTTCCTTCTTTTCCTTTACTAAATGAAGACATTTCTTTGTTAACCATGAAGGCATGGGGGGAAAACACAGGAAAAAGTTAACACTTATGAATTTCAAGTAGACCCTTTCAAAACCTATCCTACATTACTTCCGCAACCAAATTGATGTTAAGTTTTTCCTTTGGTTTTTTTTTTTACTTCCTGGTTTTGGTTATAATGTCTTCCTGGTTTTGGTTATAATGTCTTCCATCACCTTTGGTCTTCATTTTAAATGTTGTGTTTTGTAAAAGGAGAAGAACGTCGTTGATCCCAAAAAGAGAGGTCAATCTCCAAGAATTTGTGTCGAATGCACTCAATATTCGACTTCAACTTTATAAATTTAATTTATCTTGGAGTTGTTTCCACCATAAGAAATCAAATAGCTCTGAAATCTAATAGTAGAAGACAACTCCAAGAAAATTTAAAAAATGATTCAACATTGTTGAATGATGAAGTTGAACATCTTCTTTATATAATTATTTTAGATCATAAAATTGTTTCAGCATTAAACATATTGTGAACCATTATTCTTTTTCCTAAGCGTTTCCCTTTCAGTAAGATAACTTAATCATTTCTGTACTATAAAAATCATTTTGTTGACTTGAATTTCAAAGGCCACCTTCATATGAACTGAGACCTGAATGCGACACTTTGAAATTCAAGTGAGTAGATTGCAATTTGAGGAACATAAATGCTTCGGAATCTAAGGAAAACAAAACACAAAGGATATAAAACCATGAATCCTAATATGTTCAACCGAGAAACAGGATGGCAGCGATTACACGAAATTTAAGCTATATTTATAGATGAAATGACGACGGTCAAACATCATTCAGTTGAAAGTAATACATCTCTTTTGATTCAATTAAGAACTAATTGACGCCCAACCCCCAACAAAAGACATGAAAAACATCGTTGGAAACATTGTTCCACTACTCCACAAAGTCGGACGTGCTATTGAATGATTAAAAATTAAAAAGAAAAAAATATTAAAAATTAAATTATCCGTTGACGAAAATTAAATCATTATAAAAGCAATACATCGTGTAATTATGATTAGAAACTGCCACATTGTATGAACGTCGAAGCCCCACCACATTCGACGTTCAAACATCATTCACTGAAGAAGTAAAAAATCTCTTTGGATTCTGATATTATCTCCTTGCTGACTAAACGAAGACATTTCTATGATAAATATTGATATAGGACGTCATTGATCACAAATATTTGACACAATCTCGAGACTTTTGCATCTATTGCAGTCAACACTCGACGTCAATTGTATAACTTTAATTTATATTGCAGTTGTTTCCACCATAAGAACTAATTGACGTCCAGCACCCAACAAAAGACGTTAAAATTATCGTTGGAAAATGCACACCATTAATGTCCCACTGCTCCACAGATTCGGACGTGCCATTGAATGATTAAAAATTAAAAATAAAAAGTACTAAAAATTAGATGATTCGTGGAGCAAAATTAAATCATTTTAAAAGCAGTACACATGATTAATTTCCTGAACGTCGAAGCCCCTCACAATTCGACGTTCAAACATCATTCACTGAAAAAGTAAAAAATCTCTTTGGATTCTTGAGAACTCCTTGCTCACTAAACGTAGACATTTCTATTATGAATAATGATATAGGACATCCTTGAGCACAAATATTTGACATTAACTTTCTGAACGTCGAAGCCCCGCTGAATTCGACGTTCAAACATCATTCACTGAAAAAGTAAAAAATCTCTTTGGATTCTTAAGAACTCCTTGCTGACTAAACGTAGACATTTCTATGATGAATAATCATATAGGACGTCCTCGAGCAAAAATATTTGACATTAACTTTCTAAACGTCGAAGCCCCATCGAATTTTCGACGTTCAAACATCATTCATTGAAAAAGTAAAAAATCTCTTTCGATTCTTATGAACTCCTTGCTAACTAAACGTAGACATGTCTTTGAGCAGTCTTTCGCATCGAATGCACTCAACATTCGACGTCAATATTATAAATTTAATTTTTCTTGGAGTTGTTTCCACCATAAGAAATCAAATAGCTCTGAAATCTAATGGTAGAAGACAACTCGAAGACAATTTAAAAAATGATTCATACATAGTTAAATGTTGAAGTTGAACATCTTCTTTATATAATTATTTTAGATCATAAAATTATTTCAGCATTAAACATATTGTGAACCATATTTCTTTTCCCAAGCACATTCCTTTCAGTAAGATAACAAAATCATTTATGTACTGTAAAAAGCATTTTGTTCACTTGAATATCAAAGGCCACCTTCATATGAACTGAGACATGAATGAGGCACTTTGACATTCAACCGCGCAAATTGCAATTTAAAGAACATACATGTTTCGAAATCTAAGGAAAGGAAAATGCCAAGGAGATAAAAAACATGAATCCTAATATGTTCAATACGGAAACAAGAAGCAAGGGATTACGTGATGGATGCAATATTTATAGATGAATCGATGACGTACATCGTGTAATTATGCTTGCTGACTATCTTGTTTGAACGTCGAAGCCTCTCCGAATTCAGCGTTCAAACATCATTTAGAAAAAAAACAACTAATTTGAGTTTGATTCATATAAGAACAAATTGACGTCCAGCCCCCCAAAAATTGTCTACTTTTGAATCACCCGTGAAGAAGGTGAGATTTGGAGGGCTTGAAGTTAAAAAGTTTGATGTGCCCCTCTATATTCATATAATACCACTCTCAATTTTACTAAGTTAATATAATCGATTCTAAGTAATAAAGAATCGATTCAAGGCATTATAAATTAAGAAATGCAAATAATGTTATTCATAGTATTTTCCTAATAATGTTATTGATAGTATTTTTTTATATCATAATCATTTATACTAATAACTAATTATAATTAATAAATTATTAAAAATAATTTATCTCAATGTGGCCAATAAAAGTTGTTCTGAGAGTTCGTTTGATCTTTGATCGTCGTCAACTTGTTAAATTCGAGTTTTTTTATAAATGCTTATGTGGTAGTCGTGATCACTCCGTTTCAAATGTACAGACCAATAAAATAGTGACATAGTATATTGTCAAAAAAGTTGTTAACATATAGTTGGTTCCTAAAAAAAATTTTGTTGTTCCTAGAATTCTGACAAATCTCTTTCATGACCTTGCTCGTCCGTCTCGACTTTTTAATATTTTACTTATGGTTCATAAGACAAAGATGGAAACGCCACAGTATAGGTATAAATGTTTAAGGCACCTAATTAAGCAACCCTAAAAGAAATATTTGCCACAAAGATGTTAATCTTTGATAAGAATAAGAGAACCAAGAACCAAAAGAATCCTCTCTCAACATTGCAAATGCAGATTTATGACTTCAAAAATGTCACATATGTATTTGGTGTTCCTATATATTGGTATAAATGTTTAAGGAACCTAAGAAACCCTTAAAGAAAGATTTGCCACAAAGATGTTGATCTTTGATAAGAAAAATACAATTTATTTTTGTTAACATATTGTTAGTCCCTAAGAAAATTTTTGTTGTTCCTAGAATTGTGACCATCTCTTTAATGACCTTGCTCGTCCGTCTCGACTTTTTTAAATTTTACTTATGATTCATAAGACAAAGATGGCAACGCCGGAATATAGGTATAAATGTTTAAGGCACCTAAGAAACCCTAAATTAAATATTTGCCACAAAGATGTTAATCTTTGACAAGAATCAGAGAACCAAGAACCAAAAGAATCCTCTCTCAACATTGCCAAGTCCCTAAGAAACCCTATATGTTTAAGGCACCTTTAGTCTTAATCTCCGAACATTCATTTTGGGTCAACCAGTCTCCACCGTCAAACTTAATCTGCCTTAATCTTCGACCCAACCCATTCTGCTTAAATTTTGGTCTAGATCTGTCTGAATATTCCCCATACACGTTGTCTCTTCTCGATATTTGACTTGGTATGATGCATCTCTGTTAACTTGTCTAAATATTTTTGGATAATTATACTTTGACAACATTTTTTTCTGACAACAGTTTTTTCTAACTGACCTATCTTCATTTTTGACAACTTATTTATTTCTCAAACTTAAGGTATTATAATTTAAAAATCAATCAAAGTCTTTTAGTATAATCATTATATTTAGCCTAAAACATTCATTTCAAATTACTTTAAATAATATAATAATATTTATTGCGATTTTAATTATTGTGATCTATAACTAAATTGAATTGTCATAAAATATTATTATTATTATTTTCCATATAAAATTAAATTAATATTTTAAACAAATAAAATTTTATTCCCTTTAAATTTCACCGACGAAAGCACAGAAAAAATAAAAACCTCGAATATCGGTAATTGATGGACAAATTTATGATCACCAAAATATGATGTCACAAACTTGTTTTACAATCGGCAAGTATGACCGAATCGTTCAAGTAATAAACTTGGTAAGACCAAGTATCGTTCTTCCCAAAGGACTCACGGCCTAGTTTAGTTGTGTGGTTTGTTAATTAGCTAAGACTTTAAGAACAAAATATTTGGATTTTTCTATGCAAAAGACGAAAGTAAACATGTATGCATGAGGTTTCGATCAATGGCAAAAGCAAAAGATAAACACTTTCAATGAAATATATGTATGAATATGTTGTTGGGGGTCAATTTCATCTTATCCACTCTCATATATTTTAGGAATTCAACATTCAAATCATCATTGTTAATGCCACTCTCTAAAGTACATTTCAAGAAGGCTTCTCCCTAATTATGAGTTCATACAATTCCTAGCATTCCTAATAATTAGTTCATCAAGTGCAGGAGCTTAATATTGGGAGAGTTCCCCGGATCTAGACTTCCCCGTACGTGCCCGTATCGACAAAACCAATAATCATGCATTGAATGAGTTAAACAACGCAAGCATTAAGCAAAGAGGAAAAACCCTAACTAATGATGAAAGAAAGCATAGGTCTTAAATAAAAGATGTAAAAACAAATTCCATATGAGAGCTTCAAAAGATTACATTGATTCCCCAACAAACATACAAGGTTTAGTTCACCATATTCATGGTGAACCTAGATGAACAATAATGAAAGAATGAAAGATAAAACCCTAGAAAGGTGAAGAGGAAGCCTGAGCATCCAAGATCCTCCTTAGAGAGAGTGTTTGCTTCGTTTCTGCCAAAGATACCTAACCCTAGGAAACCCTAAAGCTTATATATTATTCGTAAATTACAGAAAATTAGGTCCAAGCCCATAAAAGTGCCGCTCAGCGGTAAGTGCGTGAGTCGTTTCTTCCCCTCAGCGGCCATTTTTCCCCTCAGCGGATCTCCCGTAAGCTCCTGAGTGCCGCTCAGCGGTAAACTGCCGCTGAGCGGTGACTTCGGCTTCTCCTTTTGCACTTTTTGATGTCTTTTCTGATTTCATCTCTCTCCTTCTTCACTTCTTTCACCAAATTCACCTTAAAACCTGCACAAAAACACTGAAATCAAGCATAAACCTGTCCAGCTCTCTTATTTCTGAAAATATGAATAAAAGTATGATTTCAAGCTAGTTTCTAAGTATAAAGGTTGCTTTTAGTATCAATTTTAAGCATGAAAATAACAGTTTTTCAACTGTTATCACAACCCCAAACTTAGAACTTTGCTTGTCCTCAAGCAAACAAGATGTAACTCAATCTCCAACCAATTCATATGATGGTTCACTCATTCAAAAATCCTCTTTTTCAAGATAAGTAACAACTTCACTCAAACTTATGACCAAGAGTTCAATCAAGATGTGCACATGCTTTAGTGTTCACAAAGTCATTTAAATTCCAACAAATGTTATTTTTCATGAATGATCAATCAATTAAGCATGGATGTTCATGTGCTCATGGAATATTTCCTCACTAGATAAAGTGTTTCACTCACACACAAGTGTATAAGAGGTAATCACTCATTCACTCTACTATCACAATGTCACATGAATCAACTTTGCCTTTCATTTTATCACAATCAAAAACATTCACAAGCATGCATCATCACAAGGACTTTTCAATGGCTTATAATGTGGCTGGGCTAACAAGAAAATTGGTTTTTTCTGGATCACAAAATCCTTGAGTTAAGAGAATCATAACAACACAATTTTTCTTATTCTTCCCAACTTACCTTTGCATTTGCATTGAGCTTTGCTTCTTTTTTTTTCTTTTCTTTTTCTTTGCATATTCTTACTTTTTAGCTCTTAGCTCAATGCTTTTCCTTTTTCATGTTTTCCTAACAACCCCAAACTTGAACATTTAACAATACCACACAAGATCTTCTACTTAACTCAAGGTAAAGATTTTCAATCAAGGGTTTTTCAATTTATGTTCAAGGCTAAGGGTTCAAAGGATAGAACAAAAAGTGTTCTCTTTGAGTGGGCTAACTTTATGAATTTGGCCAATAAAAAGGGTTCCAACAAACGGCCTTGATCATATGATGCAAAACAAGCAATTGATTCAATCATAGAAAACCTGGGCAAAGTCATTCATGTTTCCAAAGTAATAACATTCAATCATACCAAAAACTCTGGAGCTCAAAACCTCACATATAAGCTCATCCACATTTGACATACACATCCTGCTTAATCTCACAATCACAATCATAATATCCTGCATTTGTTCACAAAGCTTGTGAATCACCTGTATAAGCATTTTAATGTGCATATCATCTCAATATCAATCAATCAATAAGCATCATTCAGCATTACTTATCACACAATCACAATTAATAGCAAACCATCATAACAAACCAGGTTTTCAATAGAGTACATCAAATCCTAATCTAAAAACAAAAACAAATAAGTTCAGAAAACTTAAACCAACAAACGCATAAGCATATGATAGCATTCATCAGTAAATGCTATCTCAGCTCCTCATCAGTCTGAGCTGTCCTCTGTATCTTCCTCTTCCTCCTCATCTTCATCATCTTCAAATGCATCATCATCATCAGCATCATCTTCTTCCATCTCTCTTGCTGAAGCTTCAGCTGCTCTAGCTCCTTCTCCATGCACTGGCTCCTCTGGCCAAGCTACCACATTATGGAATTCATCCATAGTCCACTTGTGGGCTGGAGGTGTATCATACATCCCCACAATCATCTCAGCAGTGGCCACCTGCCCTCTGTGAATGGACTGCAACTGAGCACCTATAAGAGACATATACATGTCCCTCATCTGGAATGGTTCTGCTTCATGTGTCTCACAGATGTCTGGCTCTGTGCTGGCCCTCTCTCTCTACGAGCACGGCGTGGTGGAACTGGCTGAGCTGCTTCCTCACCTCCACAGTACTGTCTGTAATAAGCCTCATCAATAGCTTTTCTTGGCCTCTCAAATGGTGGAGCAGAAGTGTCCACCCCAGCTATCTTGCAAAGGTGAGTAATCAAGGAGGGATGTCCTAGTGGTGCTTTGTTGTTTGAGGTATTGGCGCACACACTAATCTCATCAGCTATCACCTGCCCAATATTAACATTTAAGTTTCTGATAGCACAGTAGATGAATAATGCCCTACTGAGAGTAATATCTGACACATGTGAACATGGCTGAATGTTGGCATGAGAAAATGCCATCCAATATTTTGCAAGAGGAGTCAAATCCGTCCTCCTAATGTTAACCACTGAGCCAGATCTATTCCTTTGGAAGTGTCCTCCAGGTATGCATAGTACTCTCTCCACATCCTCACAATCAGCACCTTCCTCCATGCAAAGAGCAAACTGGCATTGCTCACCAGCCCACACAGTATCCAGGAAGTTATTGATAGAATCAGGATCATACCTGATAGCATGGCCTCTGACATAGCCCAAATAATTTTCAGCTGGATAATCACCAATCTTCTTATCATTGGTGTAGAATTCCTTCACCACAGCTATGTTAGCAGGTGAAGGATAGGTGGCTAGCTTTCCCCAGTCATTCCCTAACACTTGCTGTCCAAATTGAGGAGCAAAGTTAGGTATCATTCTAACTTTTCTTTCCATCAGAAGTCTCCTGTCCTGAACCACCCTAAAGTGCTTCTCATGTTTCCTAGAGAGGAACCTGCTAGAGTGGTGTTGCTCTGGTTCCTTTTCCTTTCTCTTGGTTGCCATGGTTTTCAATCTCTTTCCTGAAGAGGATGCCATTCCTGCATTCAAACACAAATACAAAATCACAGAACATGATGTTAATCATTAGTAAAACATAGAACACAACTCCTTGAAAAGCTAAACCACCGCTGAGGGCCAGAATTTCCCCTCAACGCCACCAGTGCCATAGTCCAGATCACAAAAAACCAGAAAAACCAAATCTGGCAAAGTGCCGCTCAGCGGCAGTTTACCCCTCAGCGGTAACTCTGCAGATTTTTGAAAATCTTGTTTTAAAGCTGTCCTAACTCCACCTAAATGCAATTTTCAGTTTTCCAGTTCATAATCATGCAGTTTAATCGGTTCAAACATCAAATATATCATCAAATCATGCATAGAAATCAAAACCCCTAAATATTCATGCTTTGACAATCACATTCAAATTCAAGAACCCTAGAATGAACAAAATGCTTTTTACTTACTTGGGTGGAGATACTAGATGCAATGAAAATGCTTCCAAGCTAGAATACTCTCTTCCAACCCCAAACTTTGATGGCACACTAGTGAAAAAATGAGTGGAAGAGAAATTTTCTTAAGAGGGAAGAGTGAAAAGATGTGGAAAACCTTGGAAAAGGTATGTGGGAGTGTTTGTGCAGAGAAGAGCCTGAAAGTATGAGAAACTGCGCAGCTTAGGGTTTAAAAATACCCTAATGGGCTCGGGTCCCGCTAAGGGGAACTAAAGCCCATCTGCGAGAGTACAGCTCAGCGGTAAATTACCGCTCAGTGGCACTTTCGTGATGTGCTCTTCTCCTTCTTTTCTTAACCTACGTGCCTCCCATACATGCCCCTCACTGGTTCCCTGCAATTAATTGTTTAAAATGCTTATGCAAACCTAACTAAAATAAACAAAAACAAAAAAAAATCAATCAACTGGGTTGCCTCCCAGGTAGCGCTTGTTTAACGTCACGAGCCTGACCCAAAATCCACCAACACCCATCAGTAGGTGCTTCAAACTTACCAACACCCATCAGTAGGTGTTACCACTTAGCATCCTTCAGTAGATGCTATGTTCAGCAATATAATGTTCAACAGATTTAAAGATTACAAACCAGAGTAAAATTTAAATAAAAGTTCTAAAATCACTAGGTTGCCTCCCAGCAAGCGCTCTTTTAACGTCATTAGCTTGACCCAGTAAAATTCAAGTTCCTTCTTTATAGTTGATGTTGTCATTCCACCAACTCCTCAGCTGTTTCCTGTGAACTGTTTTGGTCCTTCTAGAATGTGGAGACTCTATCTCTATCATCTCCTTCTCTTTAAAGCCCTTCACAACCCACAACTTGTTCTTGATTCTTACAGGTGTGCCAAGTTGGAGTCTTCTTTTCTCCCAGTGATGGACGAACGCCCGAGGAGAGATTGATTGAAGATGCGCGAACACGAACCGGACCTCCTCGAAGCTCTCTCCGACGAGTGAAGAAGCAGCGGAATGGAAACGAAGCTCGAGATTGAAGGGAAAAAAACGGAGACCGGACACTGGAAAACCTAGGATCTAGGTTTTAATCGGTGGAAACACTAATCGGACACGAAGAAACCCTAAAATGGTGATGAGGCTCAATATAAACCGATTAATCGGTTCAAATGATTCGGATGATCGGTAAAAAGTGAAGGTCAAAGGGATTAAGGTGTTTGAACGGTGGAAAATGGTGGAAGGAAGTGGAAACCCTAGAAGAAGATGTGGTAGTGTAATGAACGAAGATAAAATACCTTCGAAGATGCGTATGGAGTGTGGATCTGTGGTTGGAGACGGGGAATTCTCGAGAGCAAGAATGAGATGCTCTGAGATGTGGCTGGATGCGCGAGAGAATTAAATGCACAAAGAAATGAGAGGTGCGGTTCTGCGAGAGTGAAGGAAGAATGAAGATGTGGATGTCGAGTGCTGGATGACGCGTGGCTAAGGAAACTGACGCCACTGAAGCAGAGGGGAGCAATGGTGACGTGAGAGAAATAAGGTGAAGCACGGTGGAATTCAAGGAAAATGAAAATGGAGGCAGTGTGCAGGGAAGGTGGCTAGAGGGAGTCTTTGGACTCTCTAGCATATGACTTTCAAGAGAGAATTATTTCTGAATGTCAGAAAATCAAATTCTCATTAAGCTCAAAAGTTCTAATACAAGAGAGGAGTTGGGTATTTATAGTAACCCATACTCCTTAAGAACTAAGCTAGGGAAAGTAAAAATACAAAAGGAAAACTAAGTCAAGTAGGATTCCATCATGCCCTCCCTCTTAAGAAAAGATTTGTCCTCAAATCTGGCAATCGCCTTATGAAGAAACTCCACACAATCTTTGGGAGCATGGCCATCTTGGAGTGGCCTTATTCTTTTATATTAACTTTTCCTTCCTCCTGGATCAAACACAAATCTGCAATAAACATCAAATATATTTTCAATTAATACCAATCCAAGAAAGAATTTTTTTATAAAAACAAGGTAATAAGGACTTCTAATATTTTGTGTTATCACATTTGGAAATTCTAGAAGTCCAAATTCACTTTCATCTTGAGTTATTTCTTTCCTAAAAGATTTGAATAATTCAAGATTTAAATTGTCATATTTTGAAAAAGTTTGCATAGAATATGAGATGACAATTTGTTTGAAAGAGAAGTTAAAATTTGAAAAATAATCAATTATTGGAGAAGAAGTAAAGATTTGGAAACCTTCCCTTTTAAGTTCTATGGTCTTTGGAAGAATAGGATTTGCCATAAGGAACAATTTCTCCTTTTCCTTCTTCTCTCTTTCTTGCCTTTCTCTCTTTTCTTCTTCTCTTCTTTCTTCTTCTCTTCTTAATTCCTCTCTTCTTCTCTCTTCTCTTTTCTCTATTTCTTCTCTCTCTTTCTTCTCTTCTTCTTTCTTTTCTTCCTTTTCTTTTCTCTCAATCTCTCTTTCTCTTTTCTTATCCTTGATCTCTTTAAGTCTTGCCCTAAATTCTAATTCTCTACGAAGAAACCCATGATCATTTAAACTCTCAAGAAATGATTTTCCATTTTCAATGCAATCCCTAATTAGTTCTAGGTTTCTTTTAATGCTTGAAGACACAAACTTTCTTCTCATGCAAGCTTTTAAATCATGCCAATCACGTATGGAGGACTTTCGACCTTTCCTAACATGATATTGTCTTTCATTCCACCACTCTCTTGCATGCACTTCTAACTTAGAGAGATATATATACTAAGAACATAATATTCACTCTCTTCATAAAGCCAAGGATTTATTTTATCAACTTCTTTTTCCCAAGCTAGGTATGTTAATGCACCTATGTCTTTACCAAATGATGGAAGATTCCTAGCTTGTTTAAACATTTCATCAACTTCATCTAACCTAGAAGACCTATATGAACCATAAGAAGACATCTTTGTTTTTAAAAGTTTTCTTAATCTAAAGGGTTCAAAACTTTCACTTAGACAAGTCCCAGGTAAGAGAGGTGAGCTAAAGAGCTGCTTAAGTACCAAGTCTTGCCTTGCCAGAAATGTCTTAGGCTACTAACTAATTACCCCTTAAACTAAAATCACCTTTAGAAACAAAGTACACAACTCAAACAATCACAAACAATTAAACACTAAAAGACTAGACTCTTCAGACTCTAATGTGTGAAAAGGCTTAGAGTTTAATCTCTTTTAGCCTAAGTCACCCCTAATCGTGAACACAAAATTAAACAAACACAACACTTAAGAATCCAGCGGACTCTAATGACCCCTACGAGAAACACAAATCAAATCACACATTCATCTATCTACCTATGCTAAATTGAAAGCAAGTAAAGTTGCCAAGAGTTTGAAAGAGCACCAAGGACTCTTCCAAATACTTGGACTTTATAAAAGGCCCTTTTACAAAACAAAAGTTAAAGCTAACAGTAGGCTAACACAAGCCTATTACAAACAAAATTGAAACTAAAAGAAAACTATACTAGGCTGCTACGGTCCTGGTCCTGGTCCACTTCATTCAGCTTTGTTGCTCAACTTTGATGTTGCTGGAATCAATTCTCTTGAATCTCCTTGCTAGTCTTATCCTACAAACAATTGCACAAAGTTTCTGTCACTTAAAAACCCTTAGCTAAGCAGATTGCACACAAAAAAAAATATAGGGCAGTAAGAACTTCCCTTTCTCTTGGCTGCACAAGCTTTCTAAACTTTCCATTAAAATTCTGCTGCTGCTCAAGTAAACTTGTACACAAATTGAATTCCAATGAAAGCAACTCTGCACAGATAATTCACACCAATTCAGCAGATCATGCAATCCAACAATGAACAATTTAAATCCAAAAGAGTTTAAACAGTCAGAAGCAATTAAACTAGATAACTCCCTTTAGTTCAAAGCTTCCAAATTAAATGCTTAGGTTGCTATTTTCTCAGTAATTTCCTGCTCAAGCTGAACTCTCAAACAAATCAGTTCTACACACACCAAAATCAAACCAGATTCTATTAGACACATGCAAATGGTCATTATACCAGATTCAAAGAAATGTAAAATCTAAGCTGAAACCAAACTGATTAACAACCACCCAGTCTAATCAAAAATCAGATTAATCCAACACAATGCAGAACAATTCCAATTCAGAATTCAGATTAGCTAATCTTAGTTTACAAGAACTGTCATACCAGATTCAACACTTGAAATTATGCTAATCAAAGACAAGCTATAACAGGCATAGTTCAATCAAACAGAAGTAGTTTAAGGTGAAAGAAACTCCCTTCAGTTCAGATGGCTGCTACTGGTTGCTCATTTTAAACTAATCTCAACTTCTATTGGACACCCTGCACTGGTTCATTTCTGCATACAAAATCAAACCCAAATCCAGCAAATACAAATAGGAATGGACATTAACCAGATGCAATGGGTGTAATTCAATGCAGAAACTAAACTGATTTAAGCAACCATTCAATTCTAATTTAAAATATGATAAATCCAATGGGTAAAAAGAATGATGTGCTTAATTCAACCAAGAAGTCAGAATTGGAAATTAAGTGCTTTAGTCACTTCTTAAAAAAATGGAATGATGCTTTGCCAGTTAAAACAAGTTCATGCACAAGCCTAATTACTCCAAGCAAATCAATTCATGCATAAATCAGTCCATGAACAACTAACTAGGGGCATGCAAGGGTATGCAATCAATCAATCTGAACAAAACTGAAATCTGCATGTGATTAATACCAGGAAAATATTTTCTATATGCATTTGGAAAAAAAAATGATCTCAACAAAGAAAGAGTAATGGTGCTAATAAGTATTCAACAGATTTCAACAATTGTGAGCAAACCATGAAATCAGTAATCACATTCAAACATATAATATCTCAATGATTTCAGCAAACAGTTTATAAGCCAAAATGAATGCAATGTCTATTTAAGCAAATCACAACTGCTCCAATCCAATTGATCCAATTTCTTTTCCTGCACAATGAACAATCACAAAATAGTTAGATTAACACTGAATTCTCTATTTCAAAGTGCCAAGGAATTAGGCCAAGTCAGCCTCACTAAACTCACTACACTCAGGCTTCTCTTTTGAAAGTTAAAGCACATAAATGAAAAGGTTTGGAAGGGAGATTTTCCCTTGGCAGTACAAAGCTGGAAAGTCTTTCAGACCACCACCACCTAAGATGCTACCAAGCACACAAACCTCCTTTCAAATTCCAGAAAACCAGAGTGTACAAACTTCTCAATCAAGAATGGCTAGGCTAAGGTCAAAATCAGAAACCAGAACAGAAAGGACAACCACAAGAATGGAATGACAACACAAAAGAGCAACTGACTCAAGATTAACTCTAGACCAGATTACAAAAGCAAACAAAAGCTCAATTAAAGAACAGCAGAATAGAATGCACATGCATTGAGACAAAACCAGGAAATTCAATTAAGACAAACAAGAAACAAAGCTTTGATCAAAGTAAGCACAACAAATAGAACCTAAGGAATAGAACTAGAACAGATTTTAAAAACAATAAAAATCACTTCAACTTGAATCATACATGACCACACAGATTTGCAACTGAAATAGAATAATGCATTGCCAATTGCTCTAAAATGTTCACTCCAATCCAATTATATGTTGAACCAGAAAAAGGAGAGAAACATTAGGAGTGAAACTGTGTTGTGAATTGCACTTGCCACTTGACTCTTTATGTGGTTCAATCAATACTTCTTTTCTAATTGCTTTTTCTTTTTCAAATCACAAGAACTCATGCTTTTATACTTTCACTTTCTTTTGCTACAATTCATAACATAGAATTTGACTTCTATTTCAATTCAACTTCACAAGATATAAGTCATGATAGAAACAAATGATTCAACTCAAAAAAAAAATTACAGAATTTTAAACAACACCAAATGCAAGACACAAATGACTCTAAAATTGAATACATCGAATTCCAGCAATGATCTACTACTGAAATGAACAAAAATAAAGCAAATGACTCAAGCAAGGAAATATGCAGTTCGGCCAACTGCAAATAAGACTCTACTAGAGTTTTCTCAGTGCAACCAAGCTTTGCCAAAGCAATTCATTGCTTATATAGTATGCACGTGGTACTGGCTCAATCAATCAGATGCATCTCAATGCCAAATTCTCAGTCAAGTGCAGAAATAACCAGAAACAAATTAGGCACTAAATTAGTGCTGTGAACCAATGCAAAGCTATCAACAAACATTAATAGATTAAAAAAAAACATGAGATTCATTATCTCTACCACTGAAATCTGCCACCAAGCTCATTAATACAATGTCATAGCTTATATATGGTGAGCAGAACTTACTCAGTGCAGGCAACTCAAATGAATCACAAAACATAAGCAACAACTAGTTAAGCTCGAATTCAAATGACAATTAAAAACAAACCACAAGACTAGAACATGACAGAATAAGATTCAGAAAATAAAAGACTCAAACAAATTGGATTCACCGAATAAAATGATATAAGACTCAAAGCACAAATTTAAGCACAGAATCAGAAATTGGAAACCTAAACACATGAAAACACATATCACTGAATAAGATGCACAATAGTTCAACTTCAAACCAGAACAAACATATGGAATTGATTCAATGACGAACAAAAGTTAAACACAAGACAATACAGGAAAATGATGAACAACTCAGAAATTGACGGAACAAAACGCAAAGAATCAAAATCAAACCGAGACAAAATAAGATGAATGAATAGAGACGCGAAACAACGCAAGAACAACAGAAAACTCGAAACAGAGACGCGAAACACTTAACTCAGAATCAAAACAAAGCGAAAAGACACAAGGAAATCGATACTTATCTTCGAAGCGTGTTCAACCTGGCTCTGATACCACTTGATGGACGAACGCCCGAGGAGAGATTGATTGAAGATGCGCGAACACGAACCGGACCTCCTCGAAGCTCTCTCCGACGAGTGAAAAAGCAGCGGAATGGAAACGAAGCTCGAGATTGAAGGGAAAAAAACGGAGACCGGACACTGGAAAACCTAGGATCTAGGTTTTAATCGGTGGAAACACTAATCGGACACGAAGAAACCCTAAAATGGTGATGAGGCTCAATATAAACCGATTAATCGGTTCAAATGATTCGGATGATCGATGAAAAGTGAAGGTCAAAGGGATTAAGGTGTTTGAACAGTGGAAAATGGTGGAAGGAAGTGGAAACCCTAGAAGAAGATGTGGTAGTGTAATGAACGAAGATAAAATACCTTCGAAGATGCGTATGGAGTGTGGATCTGTGGTTGGAGACGGGGAATTCTCGAGAGCGAGAATGAGATGCTCTGAGATGTGGCTGGATGCGCGAGAGAATTAAATGCACAAAGAAATGAGAGGTGCGGTTCTGCGAGAGTGAAGGAAGAATGAAGATGTGGACGTCGAGTGCTGGATGACGCGTGGCTAAGGAAACTGACGCCACTGAAGCATAGGGGAGCAATGGTGACGTGAGAGAAATAAGGTGGAGCACGGTGGAATTCAAGGAAAATGAAAATGGAGGCAGTGTGCAGGGAAGGTGGCTAGAGGGAGTCTTTGGACTCTCTAGCATATGACTTTCAAGAGAGAATTATTTCTGAATGTCAGAAAATCAAATTCTCATTAAGCTCAAAAGTGCTAATACAAGAGAGGAGTTGGGTATTTATAGTAACCCATACTCCTTAAGAACAAAGCTAGGAAAAGTAAAAATACAAAAGGAAAACTAAGTCAAGTAGGATTCCATCACCCAGTCACTAGGAATTTCTCCTCCTCTTCCAATATTTTCTTCCTTGGGTACCTGAAACAACAAACAATGGTTACCTGCAACCTTGAGATTTTCATCTTTACGGCTAGTCATGGGTGCATCTTGAAATGCAGCTTTATAACTAGCTTCTTCCTCCTGTGCTTGCGTCTCATCTTTGAAGACGTCTACCACCACTCTCTCCTCTCTGTCCTGGAGCACTACTATACCTTCATTTACATCAATGATAGCTTTGGCCGTTTTCATAAACGGTCTTCCAAGTATGATAGATATCTTCTCTGTCTCCATCTTCATCACCACAAAGTCTTCCAAGAACTGAAGTTTGCCAACACAAACTATAATGTCCTCTGCAATCCCACATGGCTCCTTTGAAGATCCATCGGCCATTACTAGATTAACCTTTACAGGTTTCACTTTAACATTGCCGATTTGCTCCAGTAAAGAGTAAGGTATCAAGTTAACACTTGAACCTAAATCAAGGAGAGCTTTCTTCACCTTTTTCTTCCCTATGGTACAAGGGATAGAAAAACTGCCTGGATCTGTTGCTTTAGGAGGGAATGACTCTTTTTTAACAGTTATACACTCCTTTGCTTCATCATCTCTACGTCTTTTCTTTGTAGAGATGTTTTCATCAGATTTTGTGTAAACTGTGATTTGCTGTAGAATCTGTTCCCAAGGTGCTTCATTATCCACCATTCTGAATAATTCTGTGAAGTCCAGTTGTTTCCCTTGATGGATTGGAAAAGGAATAGTACTTTTGCTCTCTATTTCTCTTCTCTCTTCTGTATCTAACTCAACTTTCTCATCATCAACTTTCTCTACCACCTTGCACTCTTCTCTTGGGTTAACCTCAGTGTTTCGGTAGATACTTTTAGGGACCGAGAGACTAACCTGCTGACGCGTCTGGGCCGCTCGCTCGCTTCCAAACTCCTCCTGTTGGCCGATCGGTGTTGGTGCAAACCGATCGGTCTCCTTCTTGATGAGGGGGATGTACCTGCAAAAGGTACTCCGACGCCCAAGTTAGGCGTGTGATTTGAAGAGCCTCGGCTCTTGGTTGAATATTTAGTGAATGGTTATCACTATTGAGTATTTGAGAGTCATGTAGAGTAAGTGGAACGTACCTGGCTTTTGGCCCTGGCTTTGTATTTATAATTTACCTTATGGATCCTGAGCTGATATAAGCCCAATAAAATATAAACAGAATAAGATATAAACAGATTACCTGAATATCCGATTGGTTGTTTGTAACCACTCGGTTAATATTTTATACTATACATTATGCCCCCCAAGTCCGAGTTAAGCGGTTGGCTTTAGCCGTGGTTAACTATAGGACTGATGAGTTTGAGGGAGGCTGCATTGGCGGAACTGAAAGCGTTTTACCGCTCGACCTTCAACAGTAACCGAGAGGGATTTACCGCTCGTCCTTCAACAGGAACCGAGAGGAATTTACCGCTCGGTCTTCTACATTAACCGAGACCGCTTTACCTCTCGATCTTTGACATTAACCGAGCGGGATTTACCGCTCGTCCTTCAACAGGAACCGAGAGGAATTTATCTCTCAGTCTTCAACCTTAATCGAGAGGATTTTACCTCTCGACCTTCGACATTAACCGAGCGGGATTTACCGCTCGTCCTTCAACAGGAACCGAGAGGAATTTACCTCTCGGTCTTCAACCTTAATCGAGAGGATTTTACCTCTCGACCTTCGACATTAACTGAGCGGGATTTACCGCTCGTTCTTCAACATGAACCGAGAGGAATTTACCTCTCGGTCTTCAACCTTAATCGAGAGGAATTTACCTCTCGACCTTCGACATTAACCGAGCGGGATTTACCGCTCGTCCTTCAACAGGAACCGAGAGGAATTTACCTCTCGGTCTTCAACTTTAACCTAGGACTTACCGTTCGTCTTTGAGAGGGTTTTACCTCTCTCCCGAGGGGGATTTACCGCTCGGTCTTCGACCTAGGAGTGCTTCCTAGGGAACGGGCTTTACCGTTCGACTTTGAGAGGGTTTTACCTCTGTTTTGAGCTAGGATTGTGTCCTAGTGAACGAGATTTACCGTTCGTCTTTGAGAGGGCTTTACCTCTCTCCCGAGGGGGATTTACCGATCGGTCTTCGACCTAGGACTGCTTCCTAGGGAACGGGCTTTACCGTTCGGCTTTGAGAGGGTTTTACCTCTGTTTTGAGCTAGGATTGTTTCCTAGTGAACGGGATTTACCATTCCTCTTTGAGAGGGCTTTACCTTTCTCCCGAGGGGGATTTACCGCTCGGTCTTCGACCTAGGAGTGCTTCCTAGAGAACAGGCTTTACCGTTCGCTCGGTCTTCGACCTAGGAGTGCTTCCTAGGGAACGGGCTTTACCGTTCGGCTTTGAGAGGGTTTTACCTCTGTTTTGAGCTAGGATTGTTTCCTAGTGAACGGGATTTACCATTCGTCTTTGAGAGGGCTTTACCTCTCTCCCGAGGGGGATTTATCGCTCGGTCTTCGGCCTAGGAGTGCTTCCTAGGGAACGGGCTTTACCGTTCGGCTTTGAGAGGGTTTTACCTCTATTTTGAGCTAGGATTGTTTCCTAGTGAACGGGATTTACCGTTCGTCTTTGAGAGGGTTTTACCTCTGCTTTGAGCTAGGAGTGCTTCCTAGTGGACGGGCTTTACCGTTCGGCTTTGAGAGGGTTTTACCTCTGTTTTGAGCTAGGATTGTTTCCTAGTGAACGGGATTTACCGTTCGTCTTTGAGAGGGTTTTACCTCTGCTTTGAGCTAGGAGTGTTTCCTAGTGGACGGGCTTTACCGTTCGGCTTTGAGAGGGCTTTACCTCTCTCCCGAGAGGGATTTACCGCTCGGTCTTGGACTTGATCGTTAATTATGAACTTTGCTGACAAAATTGGCAATCAGTGCTTGCAATAGGAGACTTCCCCTTCGTTAATTGAATTCCATGATACTTTAAGCATGAAGTTCGTTTATGACTAGATCTTAGTCTGCACTTGCATAGTTGATGGCGTGGATTTCGATATATATTTGTTCAAGATGTTCATTGCTGAAATTCTCATGATGATATATATTATGATATATAACCGTATAATAAATGATTCGGTTACCAGATATTATGAATTGCACCGAATAAATAACATAGATAATAAACAAGGTATCAAAACCGTTTCGAGATTTTATAATATTGTTGTTGATAGTTATCTCTAACACAATAATTTATTTGACTATTTGAATCATGCCAGAAAATGTTTCGGTTATAATAATTAGATAACTATATTTATAGTTATGTACTATATTATATATCATATATCATATAATATATTCTAGATTATACTATATATTTAACATAAAAATAGTTGTTATAATATCTATTATCAATTAGATATTTTATGAAATATTCATATTTCAAAAAATACTTATCTTGTTGACGACGTCTCACGTGTAGTTTTTACTTTGTCGAAAGTTTCTCGTGTTGATCCGAAATAGTGATGTCGAGACCGAACGCTCGTCTTGGTTTCTTGTGGTTTCTAATAATCTTTCTGGTGCTTTGTTGTTCCTCCATGCTCCTCGTGGTCATCATTGGATTTGACGCTCGGCCCCACGGTGGGCGCCAAAATGTTTCGGTAGATACTTTTAGGGACCGAGAGACTAATCTGCTGACGCGTCTGGGCCGCTCGCTCGCTTCCAAACTCCTCCTGTTGGCCGATCGGTGTTGGCGCAAACCGATCGGTCTCCTTCTTGACGAGGGGGATGTACCTGCAAAAGGTACTCCGACGCCCAAGTTAGGCGTGTGATTTGAAGAGCCTCGGCTCTTGGTTGAATATTTAGTGAATGGTTATCACTATTGAGTATTTGAGAGTCATGTAGAGTAAGTGGAACGTACCTGGCTTTTGGCCCTGGCTTTGTATTTATAATTTACCTTATGGATCCTGAGCTGATATAAGCCCAATAAAATATAAACAGAATAAGATATAAACAGATTACCTGAATATCCGATTGGTTGTTTGTAACCACTCGGTTAATATTTTATACTATACACTCAGTATTAGCCCCAGAATTTCTATTTGGCCTTTCTTCCAATTGCTTGGTAATCTGACTCATTTGAATCTCCAAGTTCTTAATAGCGGCTTCAGTGCTCTTTTGAGAAGATTCAGTTTTCTGTATGAATTGTTGAAGAGTTTCTTCCAACCTTGTTGATCTTTCATTAAGCATAGATAACTGTTGCCATAAGGTGGGTTGCTGTTGCTGCTTATTATATTGACTAGCTTGCCTAGTTTGTCCTTGACCAATGCTTGGGTGTGGTTTCCTCCCTTGATTGTAATTCCCTTGACGGTATGGAAATTGAGTGGCCATGAAATTAACATCCTCTAAAGCTTCCACTGGAAAGGCGCATTGACCATTTATATGGTCGCCTCCACACAATTCGCACAACTGGGTTTGTACCTGTGCAGCAGTTTTCAACTCTTTGGGTAATTGTGCAAGAGTTTTGGTCAGAGTCTCCAGCTGTTGAGTTAGAATTTTGTTTTGAGCTAGCAGGGCATCATGTGTCTGTAATTGGAGAACCCCTTTTTGTTGCATAGGAGCTCCTCTCTCACTGTGCAGCTCATTATCACTAGTAGCCATGTTTTCTATAATCTCTGTTGCTTCCTCTGGAGTTTTCCATTTAATATTGCCTCCTGCTGAGGCGTCCAGCATCATCTTGGTTTGTGAACCAAGCCCTCCAAGGAAAGTTAAGACTACTTCCTGTTCTTCAAAGCCATGCGTGGGTGTTTTTCTTAGCAGACTTTTGTATCTATCCCATGCATGCCCTAGTGATTCTTCCATGCCCTGCTTAAATGAAGATATCTCTTGCTTGCCTTTTGTCACCTTTGATTGTGGAAAGTACTTGTTTAAAAACTTTGTCACCACTGCTTCCCACTCTGTGAAACTTCCCTCTGGAAAAGAATTTAACCAAAGCTTAGCATTGCCTCCTAATGAGAAAGGAAACAAGGTAAGTTTGATCGCTTCATCTGGCACCCTATTGATTTTGACTGTGTTGCAAATCTCATTGAAGGTAGTGAGGTGATCATATGGGCTTTCATGAGATAACCCATTAAATTGGTTGCTTTTCACCAGTTGGATCAGTGTTGGTTTGACCTCCATGTTAGCTGCATTGACTCTAGGTCTAGCTATACTGTTAAAGTGCTGAGGTCCAACTGTATTGGTGTAATCAGCAAGAGTTCTTCTGATATTATTGTTCTCCATATTTTCTGTGCTATGGTCAGAACCTTGTGGTGATGGTTGCAACAGAGTTTCCGGAGGAGGGAAAAGTTCTCTAGATGTTCGGATTCTTCTCCTCCGTCTACTCTCGTCTAAACCTTCAAGAAAAGGTTCTGCAGTTATCTTGCTCCTAGTTCGAATTGCCTCCTGCATACACAAGAACACAAAACCCTAGAATATTTGGTTAGCACAAAAAGATATAGGAGAAGATATAAGATTCAGAGAATAAAATAAAATAAAATAAAATAAAAACAGAAAAATAAAAACATAAATTCAAAATTAAAGTCAAAGATAATCAATAATCACACAAATTAACCAGTTAAACCACGAGTCCCCGGCAACGGCGCCAAAAACTTGATGGACAAATTTATGATCACCAAAATATGATGTCACAAACTTGTTTTACAATCGGCAAGTATGACCGAATCGTTCAAGTAATAAACTTGGTAAGACCAAGTATCGTTATTCCCAAAGGACTCACGGCCTAGTTTAGTTGTGTGGTTTGTTAATTAGCTAAGACTTTAAGGACGAAATATTTGGATTTTTCTATGCAAAAGACGAAAATAAACATGTATGCATGAGGTTTCGATCAATGGCAAAAGCAAAAGATAAACACTTTCAATGAAATATATGTATGAATATGTTGTTGGGGGTCAATTTCATCTTATCCACTCTCATATATTTTAGGAATTCAACATTCAAATCATCATTGTTAATGCCACTCTCTAAAGTACCTTTCAAGAAGGCTTCTCCCTAATTACGAGTTCATACAATTCCTAGCATTCCTAATAATTAGTTCATCAAGTGCAGGAGCTTAACGACAACCAATATAATATTGGGAGAGATTCCCCGGATCTAGACTTCCCCGTACGTGCCCGTATCGACAAAACCAATAATCATGCATTGAATGAGTTAAACAACGCAAGCATTAAGCAAAGAGGAAAAACCTTAACTAATGATGAAAGAAAGCATAGGTCTTAAATAAAAGATGTAAAAACAAATTCCATATATGAGAGCTTCAAAAGATTACATTCATTCCCCAACAAACATACAAGGTTTAGTTCACCATATTCATGGTGAACCTAGATGAACAATAATGAAAGAATGAAAGATAAAACCCTAGAAAGGTGAAGAGGAAGCCTGAGCATCCAAGATCCTCCTTCAAAGGGGTGGAAGAGAGAGTGTTTGCTTCGTTTCTGCCAAAGATACCTAACCCTAGGAAACCCTGAAGCTTATATATTATTCGTAAATTACAGAAAATTAGGTCCAAGCCCATAAAAGTGCCGCTCAGCGGTAAATTGCCGCTCAGCGGTAAGTGCGTGAGTCGTTTCTTCCCCTCAGCGGCCATTTTTCCCCTCAGCGGATCTCCCGTAAGCTCCTGAGTGCCGCTCAGCGGTAAACTGCCGCTGAGCGGTGACTTCGGCTTCTCCTTTTGCACTTTTTGATGTCTTTTCTGATTTCATCTCTCTCCTTCTTCACTTCTTTCACCAAATTCACCTTAAAACCTGCACAAAAACACTGAAATCAAGCATAAACCTGTCCAGCTCTCTTATTTCTGAAAATATGAATAAAAGTATGATTTCAAGCTAGTTTCTAAGTATAAAGGTTGCTTTTAGTATCAATTTTAAGCATGAAAATAACAGTTTTTCAACTGTTATCAATAACATTGCATTTCTAATGGGAGGTTATCTTAAAATGTAAATATTATATTGAAATATAATGGTAATAGGAGGTTATGAGCGGTTTTACAAAGGAAAAAAAGAAAAATAGGATGGCGGGAGGAAGATGAAGAAAACGTCGAATATCCCTAAACTTTGACGTCTTTTTCTAACTTTTTGTCTTCTGGCTGACAATTAGTACATCGATGCCCTCTATACTTTGATGTCTCCTTTGTAGTTTTTAAGCACAGAAGTTATGAAGTTCAGAAGTCGAGATTGTGAAAGACGTTCCTAGAATTCTATTCAGAAATGGCTTCTCCATCGTCATCATCAAGAGGAAAAGAGAAGGTTGCCCGGGTTACAAGAAACACAAGCCCATCTGGATGGATAAGTGATCGAGACACACGAGCAAAGTTTTTATATTGGTCACATATAAAAAATGTAGTTCCTCACAAGTATCTAGACCTGCAATTGTTCAAGAACGAAGGGTTCCTTTTTCAAGAATGGATTGCATATCAAGGGCTTACTGATTTTGTGCAGATGAAAGGACATTGCTATCCAGATTTGGTACAGGTTTTCTACACAAACCTGAGGGTTGTAAATGGGGTCATTCACTCAAGGGTAAAAGGTGTTAACATTACTATTGGCGATAATGTTTGGTCAGATATTGCTGGACTGAAAGCTTAAGGTTTGGATTCTCATATCCGTGATTCTGAGTCAAGCAGATTTTTAACAAAGAGAGCTATATATATAAAGTGCTTAAGATATCCAAGAAGGTACAGGGTGGATAAGCAGTACCTACATGATGACTTAAATAAGGAAAAGAAAATTATTGCTTATGTCCTAACTTGGCTAATGCTTCCTACAAGATTGAACGAGGACAAAATGTCAACAGAAGATGTATTTCTGTTGAATGCTATCAAGACTAGAATCCCAACCAACTGAGTTGCAGTACTTAAACACCACATGATCGCTGCAGGATATATCTGAAGAAGAAAGAATTGTGTGCAAAAGGTTAGAAGAAATTGCTATACCAAGTCTGTCATCTATTGGGCTGAAAAAGACTATGAATGGATGGTTCTTCATTGATGAGCAAACTGTTGGAAGTCCACCTACTCTTGATCAAGATCATACTGAAGATTCTGATGATGAAGATTCAATGGAATCTTCTTGATAATTATTTTAGACCCTACTTTTCTATGTTTTTTGTTTTCTATTTTGTAATCAAGCTAGTAAGCCACCTATGATTTTTGTATTTCTTTCGGTTTTAGATTGAAATGAAATAAATATTTTAATTTAGTAACAATCTGTTAATTATGAATGTTGATTGTGATGTATGTGGACGAACCTTTCACGTCATAATTTGAAGTTAAGAGCTCCCCATTAATGCTCCTATCATACTTCAATTTCCTTCACGAAACTGCCCCGCTGCCTTCGACGTTCTATAAGAGGGCAAAAACAAAATATATCCAAATGTACGGTACATTTTGATCGAGTGAAATGTACTTCATCAAAATGTTCCTTTTGATCCAAATGTACGTAAATTCCCATCCGCATTCGATTTTAAAACATCGTTCAGTGAAAAAGTAATAAATATCTTTAGATTCATTTTAGATGATGTGTTTTAAGGGGGTATAGGACGTCGTTTATCACATAAAATGGATGTGAACAATGAATGAACTCTAGGTCTTTGCATCAAGGGTACTCAATATTTGACGTCAACTGTGTAAATTGATTCCAAATTTAAATTGTCCATAAGTTGCATCCTCTCTTAGAAAAAAGATAACTCTGAAATCTAATAGAGGAGTGCAACTTATGGACAATTTAAAAAAGAATCATACAATTTTAAATGATGAAGTTGAAAAACATTTTTATATAACTATTTTAGATCTCAAAATTGTTTCAACATTAAACATATTGTGAACCATATTTCTTTCTCCTATGCACTTCCTTTTCAGTAAGATATGTTAACCATTTTTGTACTACAAAAACATTTTGTTAACTTGAACTTGAAAGGGCTCCTTCTTATGAAATGACGATGAATGAACCACTTTCAAGTTCAAGTTATCAAATTGCAATATGAAGAACAAAAATGCTTAGATATCTAAGGAAAAGAAAATGCAAAGGAGATAAAAAACATGAATCCTAATATGTTCAATAGGGAAACAGGAGGCAGGGATTATGTGAAATGTAAGCTATATTTATAGATGAATTGATGGCGTACATCGTGTAAGTATGCTTAGTAACTGTCGCACTCTACCTTCTTGTATGAACGTCGAAGCCCCGCCGAATTCGACGTTCAAACATCATTCAGAAAAAAATCAATAAATTTCGTTTGATTCATTTAAAAAAAATGACGTCCCACTCCCCAGAAATTGTCTACTTTTCAATCACCCGCGAAGAAGGGGAGATTTGGAGGCTTGAAGTTAAAAAGTTTGATGTGCCACTCTATATTCATATAATTTCGCTCTCAATTTCGCTAAGTTAATATAATCGATTCTAAGTAATAAAGAATCGATTCAAAGCGTTATAAATTAAGAAATGAAAATGAAATTTTAATGATTATTTATGGTCATATTAATGACAACGTAGCTGGATATTGATCACACGTTTGTTAAAATACTATAAAGCGAAGAAATAATGCATGAGAGGGGTCAAATTTGTGTTTCTAATAATGTTAATCATAGTATTTTTTGATATCATAATCATTTATACTAACAACTAATTATAATTATTAAATTATTCAAAATAATTTATTTGAATGTGGCCAATAAAAGTTTTTCTAAGAGTTCGTTTGATCTTTGATGGTCGTCGACTTTTTAAATTCGAGTTTTTTATAGACGCTTATGTGGTAGTCGTGATCGATTCGTTTTAAATATACAGATCCATCTCTTTCATGTCCTAGCCCGTCCGTCTCGACTTCCTTAAATTTTTTCTAAAGGTTCATAAGACAAAGATGGAAACACCACAATGTAGGTATAAATGTTTAAGGCAACCTAAGAAACCCTAAAAGAAATATTTGCCACAAAGATGTTAATCTTTGATAAGAATCACAATTGTAAACCAACAACCAAAACCAAAAGAATCCTCTCTCAATGATGCAAATGCATATTTATGACTTCCAAAATGTCTACATATGTATTTGGTGTCCCTATATATAGGTATAAATGTTTAAGGCACCCAAGGAACCCTAAAAGAAAGATCCGCTGCAAAGATGTTAATCTTTGATAAGAAAAATACAATTTATTTTATTTCCTATACTAATTATTAATTAGGAGACAGTCCTCTATCCTACCTTTTGCTCGGGTCAGCCCATCCCGACCTTCAACTTATGTTAGTTTGTCTGGACCTTTAGTCTTAATCTCTGAACATTCATTTTGGGTCAGCCAGTCTCCACCGTTAAACCTAATCTACCTTAATCTTCGACCCAACCCATTCTACTTAATTTTTGGTCTAGATTTGTCTGACTATTCCCCACACACGATGTCTCTTCTCGATACTTGACCTGGTGTGATGCATCTCTGTTGTTAACTTGTCTAAATATTTTTGGATAATTATACTTTGACAAAAAAAAGTTGACAACATTTTTTTCTAATTGACCTATCTTCATTTTTGTCCAAAATATTCTATCTTAACACCTTTAGTTTATAAGTCAACTTAATTTTTTCTCAAACTTAAGGTATTATAATTTAAAAATCAATCAAAGTCTTTTAGTATAATAATACCTATCTTTAGCCTAAAACATTCATTTCAAATTACTTTAAATAATATAATAATATTTATTACGATTTTAATTATTGTGATCTTACTAAATTGAATTCTCATAAAATATTATTATTATTATTTTCCATATGAAATTAAATTAATATTTTAAACAAATAAAATTTTATTCTCTTTAAATTTCACAGACAAATGGATAGAAAAAGGGCGGGAGGCTGAAGAAGAAAACCTCGAATATCGGTAACGTTGCATTTCTAATGGGGGAGGTTATCTTAAAATGTAAATATTATATTGAAATATAATGGTAATGTGAGCTCATGAACGATTTTATAAAGGAAACAAGAAAAATAGCGGGAGGATGAAGAAGAAAACGTCGAATATCCCTAAAATGTGACGTCTTTTTCTAACTCTTTATCTTCTGGCTGACAATTAGTACGTTGCTGCCCTCTATAATTCGACGTCTCATTTGTATTTTTTAAGCAGAGAAGTTATAAAGTTAAGAAGTCGAGATTGTGAAAGACGTTCCTAGAACTCTATTAAGAAATGGCTTCTCCATCATCATGATCAAGAGGAATAGAGAAGGTTGCCTGGGTTACAAGCAACGCAAGCCCATCTGGATGGATAAGTGATCGAGACATGCGAGCAAAGTTTTTATACTAGACAGATATAAAAAATGTAGTTCCTCAAAAGTACCTGGACCTGCAATTGTTCAATAAAGAAGGGTTCCTTTTTCAATAATGAATTGCATATCAAGGGCTTACTGATTTTGTGCAGATTAAAGGACATTGTTATCCAGATTTGGTTGAAGTTTTCTACACAAACCTGAGGGTTGTAAATGGGGTCATTCACTCAAGGGTCAAAGGTGTGAACATTACTATTGACGATAATGTTTGGTTAGATATTGCTGGACTGAAAGTTGAAGGTTTTGATTCTCATATCCGTGATTCTGAGTCAAACAGATGGCTAACAAAGAGAGCTATATATATAAACTACATAAGATATCTAGGAAGGTACAAGGTGGATAAACAATACCTACATGATGGCTTAAACAAGGAGGAGAAAATGATTGCTTATGTCCTGACTTGGCTACTGCTGCCTGGAAAATTGAACGAGGACAAAATGTCAACAGAAGATGTACTTTTGTTGAATAGTATCAAGACTAGAATGTTTAAGGCAACCTAAGAAATCCTAAAAGAAATATTTGCCATAAAGATGTTAATCTTTTATAAGAATCAGAGTTGTAAACCAAGAACCAAAATAATCCTCCCTCAACGTTGTAAATGCATATTTATGACTTCCAAAATGTCTACATATGTATTTGGTGTCCCTATATATAGGTATAAATGTTTAAGGCACCTAAGAAACCCTAAAAGAAATATTTGCCACAAAGATATTAATCTTTGGTAAGAAAAATACAATTTATTTTATTTCCTATACTAATTATTATTCAAGAGATAGTCCTCTATCCTACCTTTGGCTCGGGTCAGCCCATCCCTACCTTTGGCTCAGGCCGACCCGTTTCAACCTTCAACTTATGTTAGTTTGTCTGGACCTTAAGTCTTAATCTCCGAACATTCATTTTGTGTCAACCAGTCTCCATCGTCAAACTTAACCTGCCTTAATCTTCGACCCAACCCATTATGTCTTAATTTTTGGTCTATATCTGTCTTACTATTCTCCATACACGTTGTCTCTCTCGATCTTTGACTTGGTGTGATGCATCTTTGTTGTTGTTAACTTGTCTAAATATTTTTTTTCTAACTGAGCTATCTCAAATTATCAGTCAACTTAATTTTTTCTCAAACTTAACGTATTATAAATTAAAAATCAATCAAAGTCTTTTAGTATAATCATACCTTTCTTTAGCCTAAAACATTCATTTCAAATTACTTTTAATAATATAAAAATATTTATTATGATTTTAATTATTGTGATCTATAACTAAAACACAATTCTTCTAAAATACTATTATTATTATTTTCCATATGAAATAAAATTAATATTTTAAAGAAACAAATTTTTATTCTCTTTAAATTTCACCGACAAATCGTTCTTATATTTTATAATATGTAAATATTACAAGATAAATTTAAACAAATTTATATAATATAAAAATTTAAAAAAAAAAACTGTAAATCTTATCTTAAAATATAAAGGTAATGGTAGGTTATGGGAGGTTTAAAAAGGAAAAAAGCACAGAAAAGGGCGGGAGGCTGAAGAAGAAAACCTCGAATATCCGTAACGTTGCATTTCTAATAGGAGGTTATCTTAAAATGTAAATCTTATATTAAAATATAACGGTACTAGGAGGTTATGAGAGGTTTTAAAAAGGAAAAAAGAGGCGCGAGGATGAAGAAGAAAACGTCGTATATCCGCATAACACGACGTATTCTTTGTCTTTTGTCAAACTCTTTATCTTCTTGCTAACAATTAGTACGTCAAAGCCTAGTAAAATTCGACGTAACCATTGTATATTTTAAGCTTCGAAGTTGAGAAGTTAAAAACTACTAGATTGTGAAAGACAATCCAAGAATTCTATCCAGACATGACTTCTTCATCATCATCATGTAGAAGAAAAAAGAAGGTTGCCCGGGTTACAAGAAACGCAAACCCATCTGGATGGATAAGTGATGAAGAAATCCGAGGAAATTTTTTATTCTAGAGAGTTATAAAATATGTAGTTCCTCGCAAGTATCTGGACCTGCAATTTTTCAAGAAAGAAGAGTTCCTTTATCAAGAATGGATTGCATATCAAGGGCTTACTGATTTTGTCCATATGAAAGGAGATTGCTATCCAGATTTGATAGAGGTTTTCTACACAAACCTGAAGGTTGTAAATGGGGTCATTCACTCAAGGGTCAAAGGTGTTAACATTACTATTGACGATAATGTTTGGTCACATATTGTTGGACTGAAAGCTTAAGGTTTGGATTCTCATATCCGTAATTCTGAGTCAAACAGATGGCTAACAAAGAGAGTTATATATATAAACTGCTTAAGGTATCCACGAAGGTACACGTTGGATAAGCAGTACCTACATGATGGCTTAAACAAGGAGGAGAAACTAGTTGCTTATGTCCTGACTTGGCTACTGCTGCCTGGAAGATTTGTCGAGGACAGAATGTCAACAGAACATGTATTTCTTTTGAATGCTATCAAGACTAGAATCCCAACCAACTGGACTACGGTACTAAAAGACCGTATGATCGCTGCAGGTCATAAATATGCACACAAATTGCCATATGGAGTATTTATCAGCCAAGTGCTGATACTCCATGGAGTAGATGTATCTCCAGAAGTCAGACTTGTGTGTAACAAGTGACAAGAAATTGGTATACCAAGTTTGTTTTCTATTGTGCAAGAAAGGACTATGAATGGATGGTTCTTCAAAGATGAGCTAACTGTTGGAAGTACACCTACTCCTGCTGCAGATCATACTGCCTTCATTCCACAAACTGATTTTGAGAAATATGTTGTTGATCAATTTAGGAAGAAGTCTGAAAGGGATGAGAGAGTTGAAGATACTCTTTTCATATGGGAGAAGAAGGGAAACAAGAATGGCATTGGCTTTGAAACTGAAGATTCTGATGATGAGTCAACTAATGAATGTTGAATGGAATCTTCTTCGTAAGAATAGGGACTACTTTTCAAGTGGATTTTTTTTTATATTTTGTAATCATGGCATTAAGTCACCTCTGGTTTTATGTACTACTTCGGTTTTATTTTGTAATGAAATGAAGATTTATTTTAGTAAACGATATGTGAGTTGTGAATGTTGATTGCATTGTTATGTGGACTAACCCTCAATCTAGTTGAGAAGAGAAGATTATGTTGTTCTGATATTGATCAAAAACTGCTGGTTTAAAAGTGCAAATTTCAGTACACTGCTAACTTGAATCGATTAAGGCAGAAAGAAGTAAAAAGAAAAACTTTCATGTCTGATTTTAAAGAAAAAAGAATCATAAGCGCATCACATTTTGCTATTGTCGGAAGAAAAAACATTGAAGCCCCATCGAATACGACGTTCTATTAAGCACACAATTAATGCTCCCAAGTACATCAATTCCCTTCACGTCCCAGCCCGGCAGCCTACGATGTTCTATGGGAGGGCAGAAAAGAAAAAAGATCCGAAAGTACAGTACTTTTTGGCGGAAGAACAAAATGTCGAATACCAACAGAACTCGACATTGTCTTAATGTGATGATAACTTTTTGGTGAAATTTGGTGAAAGTTTTTTCCATTTCACAAGCCTTGAAAAGTCCTTGTGATGATAACTTGCTTGTCAGTGTGTTTGATATGTGGTTAAATGAAAGGCAAAGTTGATTCATGTGACATTGTGATGGTAGAGTGTAAGAGTGATACCTCATTATACACCTTTGAGTTTGAGTGAAACACTTTTGAGTGCTTGAGTGAAACACTGTCTTTGGTGAGGAATTGTTCCATGCATTTTATGATAACATTCTTCCTTGGTTGTTTATTATTCATGAGTTTTGCATCTATTGTGTATTTCTTGGTTATGTGAGCACCATAGTTGAAGCTTGATTGGCTAAAGCATCATTATATCTTGACTAATCTTTCTAAGATGAGCATTCATGAGTGATTTACTTGTCCTAAGAGAAAAATGGTTTTTAGTGTGCTAGACCATTGTAGTATGAGTATTTTGTTTCAACCAAGTTACATTTTGCTTGAGGACAAGCAAAGTTTCAAGTTTGGCGTTGTGATAACGGTTGAAAAACCGTTATTTTTATACTTAATTTTGATTTTAAAAACACCCTTTTTAACTTAGAAGCTTGCTTGAACTCATGTTTTTTCTTTAGTTTTGTGAATAAGAGAGTTGAAGATGAATTTAATGGTTTTGAGCTAGATTCCCTTGATTTTGTAGGCTATTGGAATGATTTAAAAGAACACTTAAAGTACCAAATGGTTGGAATGCAGAAAGTCAACCAGAATGCAAAAACGTCAACCAGAGCGCAGAAAAGTCAACCAGAGTGCAGAAAAGTTGCGCTGAGCGGCAAGCGGCGCTGAGCACCAATTTTTGCTTTCTCACGCTTGCCAAAATTGCCGCTGAGCGTCATTTTGAAGAGTCGCACTTACCGTTGAGCGCCAAAAGTGCCACTGAGCGCTATTTAAGTGGGCTTGAACCTGTTTACTGTTATTTTTATGAGCTTGGACCTGTTTTTCTGTTATTTTTATGTTCTATTTAAGGACTTGCACGTTCTAGGGATTGTATCTTTTGATGGCTTGAGCACAGAAACACACTTTTCACCCCTTGGGCGTAGATTTGGATCTGGTGATGGCTTTCCTCTTCTCTTTCTAGGGTTTTTCTATCTCTTGCATTCTTTCTTTCCATTGTTCATCTAGTTCTTCTATGACGATGGAGAACTAAACCTTATTTGTTTTTGGGAAAGATGTAACCTCTTAAACTCTCGTGTATTGAATTGATTCTTGATTATATAAGCTTTACTTCATTAATTGTGAGGGTTTTTCCTCTTTACTCTTTGCATGTTTTCTTTAACTCATTCAATTGCATGATCATTGATTTTGTCGATATGGACACATACGGGGAAATCTAGAACTGGGGAAATTCTCCCGGAAGCAATATTACCTAGACATAGGAATAGGAGGATCGGTTGCCTTTAAGCTTCTGTGCGAATGTAATGCATGATTAATTGCTAGGGAGACAAGACATTGTGAACTAGTGATTAAGATTAGGCTTTCTTCATCGAGACATCGGGTTTAAGGTAAATTAGAAAGTGGCATTAACATTAATGAAGAAAGATGAATTCATATATGCATGACAGTAAATTAGGTGGAATCTAAACCCAACAACAATATCATCAACTTCATCCATTCATTCTTGTGTTTATCCTCAATTGATCAAATTGCATTCATGTTTATTTTATTGCATTTGCATTCAAAAACCCCAAAATTTGCTCTTTAGAGTCTTAATCAGTCGAGTAATCACATAACTGTTTAGAGCCGTGAGTCTCTTGGGAAACGATACTTGGTCTTACCATTTATTATTACTTGATACGATTCGGTACACTTGTCGAGGTCTTAACAAGTTTTTGACTCCGTTTTCGGGGATTAAAAATTTGTTTATCATGTTTTTGGCACTGCTGCCGGAGACTCGTGGTATAACTATTCTATTTGTGTGATTCTTAACCGATTAGACTTTTTATCTTTTTAATTTTTTTATCTTTTTATTTTTTTTATCTTTCTATTTTTTTATCTTTTTATCTTTTTCTCTTTTATCTTTTCCTCTTTTTATCTTTTTCTCTCTTTATCTTTTTATCTTTTTATCTTTATAGTTTTTTTTTCTTTTTATTTATTTATTTTTTTTCTTTTTATTCTTATTTTTATCTTTTCATCTTTTTATCTTTTTATCTTTGTACCTTTTTTTTATCTTTTTATCTTTCTATCTTTCTATTTTTTTATCTTTTTATCCTTTTATCTTTCCATCTCTTCAATTTTTTTCTTTTTAATTTTTTATCTTTTTATCTTTCTATCTTTCTATCTTTTTATCTTTTTATTTTTCTATCTCTTCATCTATTTATCTTTTTAATTTTTTATCTGTTTGTGCTAATTGGGTGCTCTAGTGCAGTGTTCTTTAGTGTTTGCAGGATAAAATTCGAAAATCTGTACTAGGAGTACGCGATCATCAAGAGAAGAAGGAGGAAGAAGGTCGCAAGGCGCACCTGGGCGCCCCATTAAGGGCGCTGAGGGCCATCCTTCAAGTATCATGTTCACCAAGTTCTGTGCATGAAGTGGTTAAAAATATCAAAGAGAATGAAGTTATTGAGATTAAGGCTCCTTATTCAAGGAGGGTAAAGATGGTGAACAAGAAGATATTGCAGATAAGTTGGTGTGATGAAAGCAAAAGGAACACCAACATCATAGATGCATATTGTGCTTAATGGTGTCAGGTTCGTGACGTTAAACAAGCGCTTATTGGGAGGCAACCCAATTTCTGATTTTGTTTCTTTTGGATTTGAATTTGCTTTGCAGGAATTACAGCATCTACTGATGGGTGTTGGACATCATCTACTAAGGGAAGCTAGGAGGACTCAGAAGACAGCATCTACTGATAGATGCTGCTATGATGAGGGTGATGAATGATAGCGTCTACTGATGGATGCTATGTGATTAAGCGTTTAGTGATGGATGCTACTGAAGGCGTCTACTGATGGATGCCGATGAAGATGAGAAAGATTATCATCTACTTATGGATGCTAATGCTAAGGATTCGCATCTACTGATTGATGCTGGAAGATTCAGATGAGAGCATCTACTAATGGATGTTATGCTACTAGACATCTACTGATGGATGTTACTGACAACATCTACTGATGGATGCTGCTGGATCAGGATTTTTATGTTTTTGCTTTATTTTATTTGAATTTTGTTTTATTTTTATTTTGGCTTATGTACTTGGTTTAATGAGTTGTGTGCAACGGTTTGGTATGATGTGATAAACTGTTGTTTGTGATGAGTAATATTCTTGTGTTTGCTCTATTGTTCTATGATGCATGTTGAGTTAGTGATTGTTGAGGCTTTTTAAGCATAGATGGTGGTTGCTCATAGTATTGTTAAAAACATATGCATGATTTCAATTGTGATTAATATGTTGGGCACGATGTTTATCAAATTGTGGAACTTGAGTTAACCTGTGAGAGATTAGGCTCCAGAGTTTTTGATTGATTGAGTGCTATTACTTTGGAAGCATGATTGATTTTGCCTAATTTTCTATTATTGGACCACTTGCTTGCTTGTTACAAATGATCAAGGCCATTTTTTTCTTCTCCTTTAGAGCCAATGCAACTAGGTGAACCCAACAAAGAACAATTTTTCTCTAACCTTTGCACCTTGAGCCTAAATTTGAAAACTGGAAAAACCCTTTTTGAAATCCTTACCTTGAGTTAAGTAGAGTATGTTTTTGTGGTAATGGAGAATGGTTCAGGTTTGGGATGGTGAGAAACCAAAAAGAACTTTGTGAAATTTATAAAAGAGCATTGAGCAAAACCAAAAAGAAAAAGAAAAAGAAAAGAGAATAAAAGAGAAGAAAAGAAAGAAAAGAAAAGGTTGAGCTCAATGAAAGGAAAGTTAGGAATAAGTTGAAGATTTAGTTTCTCACATAAAAGGAGAAAGAGAGTTAATTGTTAATGTGAATAAATGAATTGTGCACTCTCTTAACTCAAGGAATTTTTTTGTCTAGAAAAACCAATTTTCTTCTTAGCCCAACCTTAATATAAGCCTTGAAAAGTCCTTGTGATGATAAGTTGCTTGTGAGTGTGTTTGATATGTGGTTAAATGAAAGGCAAAGTTGATTCATGTGACCTTGTGATGGTAGAGTGTAAGAGTGATATCTCACTATACACCTTTGAGTTTGAGTGAAACACTTTTGAGTTCTTGAGTGAAACACTGTCTTTGGTGAGGAATTGTTCCATGAATTTTATGATAACATTCTTGCTTGGTTGTTAATTATCATGAGGTTTGCATCTATTATGTATTTCTTGGTTATTTGAGCACCATAATTGAAGCTTGATTAGCTAAAGCATTATTATATCTTGACTAATCTTTCTATGATGAGTATTCATGAGTGATTTACTTGTCCTAAGAGAAAAATGCTTTTTGGTGTGCTAGACCAATGTAGTATGAGTATTTTGTTTCAGCCAAGTTACATTTTGCTTGAGGACAAGCAAAGTTTCAAGTTTGGGGTTGTGATAACGGTTGAAAAATCGTTATTTGTATACTTAATTTTGATATTTAAAAAACCCTTTTTGACTTAGAAGCTTGCTTGAACTCATGTTTTTGTTTAGTTTTGTGAATAAGAGAGTTGAAGATGAATTTAATGGTTTTGTGCTAGATTCCCTTGATTTTGTAGGCTATTGGAATTATGTGAAAGAAGAGTTAAAGTACCAAATGGTTCGGATGTAGAAAAGTCACCAGAATGCAGAAAAGTCAACCAGAATCAATAAAAGTCAACCAGTCAACCAAAGTGTAGAAAAGATAACTAGAGTGCAGAAAAAGTTGCGCTAAGTAGCAGGGGGTGCTGAGCATCAATTTTTGTTGTCTCACGCTTGCCAAAATTGCCGCTAAGCGTCATTTTGTATAGTCGCACTTACTGTTGAGCGCCATTTAAGTGGGCTTGGACCAGTTTCTGTTATTTTTATGGGCTTGGACCTGTTTTTCTGTTATTTTTATGTTCTATTTAAGAACTTGCACATCCTAGGGATTGTATCTTTTGATGGCTTGAGCACAAAAACCCACTTTTCACCCCTTGGGGGTAGATTTGGAGATGGTGACACTACAAAAATTTACAATTTTCCGGGGGTTATTTTTTTCGTTTCTGGCAGTTTTAACCTTCGGAAAATGCATTACCCTCGGTTCGGAAAACCACTGGGAAAAGCTGCGTCACTAAGTAATTACCGAAAACCATCGGTATTAACGAGTGTTTTGCAAAACCGCCAGTATTAGCGGGGGTTTTGCAAAACCGCCGGTATTAGCGGAGGTTTTGTAGAAACCGCTGGTACTTACAGGGGTTTTGTTAAAACCGCTGGTATTAGCAGAGGTTCCCCAAAAACCGTCGGTATTTGCAGGGGTTTTGAAAAAACCGTCGATATTAACAAGGGTTTCTCAGAAACCGCCGAAAATGTGTACAATTTTTTTTTATTATGATAAAATAGGATTATGATCAAATTAATTTTTTAACCACATAGACAATGAAATAATATGTACTAAAACTGAATATTATATATAAAATAAACTACAGTAATCCATACATTTAATTGTTCATATATAAAAATTAAAAAGAAAGATGTTCAATACTAAATTAAAATATTAAAAATATTTGATTCATAAAGTTCATAGTAGACACATCGGAGTATGTTGTTCCCAATGACCCCATTGCAATGAGATGCTCCAACTTGTCCTCGACTTCTCCACCCGCTCAAGCCAACGTAGGGATTCTAAATTTATCAACATGTAGAGATAAGCAAATAATATAACAGTAATTATATCATTCAATTAATGAAAGAAATTAAATAATAATAATTTAATTAAAAAATACTAAAGGTCTTAAATATTCAACCAACATTTTTTTTAATAAAAAGTGAATTAAAAATATATAAAGAAACGTAAAATTGAATTAAATGTTTAATAAATGAAAAACATACCGAGACAATCTTGCTCGTGCAACAGAGCATCATACACTTTTTTAATGCACCAGCCATGCTTCTCTTTGCACTGCAGAATCCTCTGTTCCCTGTCATGCACACACAAACCAATCTTCTCAACATACTTCCCAACTTCAAATCGTGGTTGTCTCCAATAGAAAGTTTAGCAAATCTTTGATTTATATTATCAAAGATTTTAATTAAAATCCTTGATAATAAATATTCTTTATCAAAGATACAAGATAATAAATATTCTTTACTGGTTTTAGATCAATACGACTAGTTCTATGATCATTTGACCTTTCAAGTTGAATGCACTGAAAACCTGACAAGTATTTTCACAATTTACTCACTCTATCCAAACAAATTAAATCTCATTCTGATAATGCAGAATCACATACTACGAAGTTTAGATTTCTGAAGACATATTTAAAATTTTACAAACGTTTAAGCACTTCCTTACTCATCAAGATACCTATCTGCAGAAATAAAATATTTGTTAGAACAATAGTACAGTTCATAATATAACTGATTGATTGCAATAAATTTACAAGAAACCTCACTTTCGGTGAGCTTTTCCTTGCCTAAAGCTGTAAGTTACGACAATTTTAGGCATTAGGTCAACAAAAGTTCCACATTTAACAACATTAAGACAGGGCAGAGCAATTTAATAACTAAAAGTATAAGCCATAGCAACTAAATGACAAAAGAACAAAGACTTACAATGCACCAGAACATTTTGTTGGCAATGAAGCCACTATGGACTTGTTAATTTTGTTAATCAGGGCTGTATATCCTGTTTGAAACAAATGAAAGACAATTACATTGGGTTAAAGATGGAGACAATCGGAGAAGAGAGGAGAGGCAACTGAATTTCAATGTCTACTAAAGCATTTGGGTCGTCTTCCTTTGTCAGTTACCCAGTAAGTAAAGTTGCACCTTTTCTTGTTCAGTGAAAGAAGGAGAAGAATAAAGTGTAATATCGTAATTGAAAATGGATACAAAATACAGCATCCCCAAACACCCGAATCACGAAAACTTGAACTAAAATTGGAAGATCTAACAAGAGCAGCCTTCTTACCAATCACCCAATTATCCAAACCATCAGCCTTAAACGCACCACCAAAACCACTGCCACCGCGCCACCAAAACCACCAAAACGCGGGGACAAATTTCTTCACGGAGGCCCAATTGTCCACCTCATCAGCCCTGGAAGGCTGATCGAGTTTCGAAACCCTAGGATTCGGACCCCTGCGTTCCTCGTCTCCGATAGAGGGTATTGCAATGGCGGTCACCGGCGGTGAATGAATAGACGGAGCAGTGGTTGGATCTGTGATCTCAAAATACAGAGGAGAGGAGTCCCTAGCCTTAAGGGGTTAATGCGAGGTGGGTGAGAGTTGGAGGAGGAGCGTGTGGAGGTGGGAGTGGTGGAGGGGAACCTTCGAAAGAGGTTGGGGAGAAAGGGAAGCGTAGGGTTTCTTGTCTGCGAATGATAGTGTTGATGCCATCGTTGAGGCTCTGAGGACAACGACGAGAAGCTTCTCCTGCCGCTCCTTGTTATTCTTAGCAGAGGGAGAGTGAGACTCAATGGCGACCCTAATCGAATAGGTGAGATGCGGTTAGGAATCGGAGGGAAGGAATAGAGCATTAAAGAGAAGAAAACAAAAGAACCTGAAAATTTGTTAGATTTGTCGAATGAGGGAAACCTCTGATGGGTTGGTGGCGGAATGAGGAGAGAGAAAAGAGAAGAGAGAAAAAGCTGGGTGTTACAGGAAAAGCAGATGAGAGAGAGAAAAAAAAGTGCTTCACGTGTGACGAATTAACGGATAGGACTTAAATTCATACCATTTTTATAACTTTAGGATCTAATGTATACACTTTTAAAACTGGGTACTAAACTGAAAAAAATCACTTAATATAAGGACCAAGTAAACATTTAAGCCTTAAAAAAAGAGCAATGTTTGCCAAAAAGATATAAAATTAGGAAATGCAAGTAGTTTTCGAGCTTTGGAGAGATATATGTAATTATGGATAGCCATGCAACTGCTAATCAATTAAGAAAGTCATGACAAAATACAAAGAGACAAAATTCAATCCATAGAACAGAAAAAGCATGTTGAAACTAGGTAACATAACAGGATTTGGCTGCCTAAAGAGGAGAGCATATTTTAGAGAATAAAATGCAGAGGTATAATCGTTGACTGAAAAATTAATTGAGTACATTTTAACCACTCAATAGTTATAATGTGTATGTATACATGCACATGCATAAAACTAATTGTTTATTTAAGTCTTCGGTTATAACTCCACAATTTTTCCTATTTTAGGTTGCACGCCTCACTTTAGGGGATTCAAATTCAATTCAATATCAATCAGATTGCTATCCAGACATTGGCATCTTATTATAACAAACAGAAAGTTGGTCATGTGACACGAAAAAATATAAAGTATTAAATATGTTCAATGTAACATCCCAAAATTATACAGTCAGCAACTATATAATAGAATATTCACATGTATTAATATAACAAAACAGTCTTACAAAAAGGAGATAACTCTCGCAAGTGACCGAACGACCTTACATATAAACATAAATGTACGAGCGTTCACTAATATTTAAGGACGAACGGTTTACAAAATAAAATACCGAACGTCCAAATATTTACATAAAGCAAAAGGCGTTCGCTCTCAACGGCACGCTATTCTAACTAAACTATTAAATAACCGAACGTACTATTGCTCGGCCTTCACTTCAACATCTACTAAATTTTCTTCCGCCATGATTCCGTCCTCAAGTGTTTCTTCCAGAGAAGCATCTCCCTCTGCTCACATCCACATGGATGATCATTGCAAAGACAAGACGGATATACATATACAGACAACACAATGAAAACGCAAGGGTAAGCTTATTGTATTTAATTCAAGTAACATACATTTCATAACATATCAAATACACGTCAAATAAGTTACAATACATTCTTCAATTCATCCATTAATTCCATCCAAATCCTGATACTAGACCGACCGTCCGGACTATATGAATCCTGTGTAGCTAAGGCGTTCGTGCACACAGGTGGGATAACTGGAATGCTCATCAGTCGCCACCTGAGGTTAGTCTGTTCTGTCCAAGTTACAGTTATGGACTAGACCTCCTGCCATTCCCACACATGACATACTCCTCTCTACTTGAGAACGAGCACTCACGGAATATCAGGATGAACCACCATCTAAGCTTACCACGTTCATACCTTACAAATCTCAATTTCCATTCAAGAGTCGTTCCTCCCTGGAACGCTCGTTCAAAAACCACAATCATAATTTCAATTCTTATAGTGTTCGCACATCTTAATGCTTTCTCTTATTAACATTTTCATTCTTTGTTCTACTTCCTTAAAAAGACGAGCGTTCAGTCCTATTCATATCGAGGACGAACGTCAAGAGCAAGACTGAAGGAACTTCTTTTCCAAAGGAATAAAGCTGACCCATCTTTCATGACGAACATTATTACAATTTGAATCAGTTAAATGAATTGATTCTAGAACAATTCGACGTATACTTAGAATAATTCACTTGACACGATTTCAGATTCCATTCAACTGAATGTAGATAAAAATACGAGTGCTAAAATGCTAAGTACAATTTAGTCGGAATAACGACTGCCAGTGAATGACCGAACACGTTACAAGAATTTACTGAAATTAGGGACGAACGCTATTTAAGTTCATGGACGAACGCTATTAAAATTCAGGACGAACGCTATTTCAGCTCCTTGATAAGTACGGAAAGAACGAGCGTTCGGTATAGGACCGAGCGCTACTTATCACTTACGCTTTGGGTCGAGACCCATCACTGATTCAATATATTTGAAATAGGATTTTTCACAAATTATAATGGTGAAGTTACATTTTTAACAATATGATTAAGTGTTTGAATATATATTTTCAGGCTTCTCAAATCTCTCACCCAACTCTCAAGATATTTACGTTTGGCCGAACGCTCAAACGCAAAGCTATATATATGAGGGCGTTCGTCTTCAAATAGAATCCTTTCCAAATGAAAGGATCCAACTAATTCAAAGAATTTACCAAGGATACCGAACGGTCAAAGACCGTTTCGATAACGAACGTTCATTTTCATAGACTTACATTTTCAAATTCAACTTACAGTATACACAATTTTTCAGTATAAACTTTCATACATCAATTTACTCTTATCATAGTACAAATCCATACTTTTTCATGCATCATCTCATCATACAGCTCATTTTTAATTTAAATCAAACCATAGAACATCTCATCATTTCCATACATCAATTCGGATCATAATCATATACCAAAAAATTCAATATCATAAATCATACTCAATAATTTCATAGAACATGCATCCAACACAGTACAACGTCACAGAACAACCATGCAACACAGTAAACTCAAGAATTAAATGTTAATAAGCTTCCCTTACCCGGATTGGGGTGAACGTTCAAAGAGTGAATGATCTTGACTCTTCCAAATATGGCTCTCTCTCAACTGTTCTCTTAATCTCTCCAACTAAAACTAGCCAAAAGAAAACGAAAGGGCTTAGTTTCCACCCTTGCATACAGATGAATCTGGGTTTGCATGAAATCCAGAAACGAACGTCTTAGGTTGGGAACTTACCGGTTACAGAACTGAAAGTAGTTCGGTTCAAGATGAAGCTCACAGTGCAGAGAACGTTTCTACGGTGCTGAAACGTGAACGGAGTAAAGGTTGGTGAATTACAGTAGAGAGAAGAAGAGGGTTCTAGAGAGAAGGAGGAGAAAATGGAGGTTTTGAATTTCTGAGGAAGATGAAGATGCACGCAGAGAAGGAGAAGAGTGTTTCAAAAAAATCAATTCTCTTCCCAAGTCAAACGGACGTTCTCTCTTGCGCTGACACCTGGCTTCCACTACTGCATTCAGAACCTTCCGAATTGACACATGTCAAAGGGATTCAGAGAATGTGAGTGCACATTAATGGCACCGCACGTGGGGCGTGGGTGTATTAATGGAAGCACAGTGGTGAATCAGCACTTTAATAAATGAGGCGTGACATTCAAAGACAATGTACATAAAGAAAAAAGAAAAAAGAAAACAAAAAAACTTGTGATTGTAGAAGAAAACTTACAAATGCTTTGAATGCAGGCTTAAGCGAGGTCATTTCATATATAAAACATCCTGAATAATCGAATTCAGAGATCATGAATACACAATGAACTAGATAATAAAAAAACTTATCAAATGAGTACTTACCAAGGGACCAAATATCTGATTTAGAGCCATAAGAGCAACGAGTTCAGGACACATATAGCTAGGAGTTCCGACGACCTAAATCACAAGTCATTATTTATGATGACCATACAAAAGTTGCAATCAGGAAGGCTAACAACTCATTCTTAGATTAAATATTTCTTACAGAGGAAGTTAGATCATCGTAAGTCAACATTTTGGCAAGTCCAAAATCACCTGATTCAAACCTAAAACATCGGAAGTCACACAATTTAAGGATATATTTCTCTCTAAGGTTGAAAAGCCTGAAGCAACAAATACTTTAGAAACAAACCTCGTAAAGTTTCTTTTGACGGCCTCTAGATTCAATGGGAAAACGCCTCAACAAGAAAAACAACCTACGCCATCCTGAAATGGTTAGTGTACAATGGCCAACAAAGGATTGTGCCATCTGAAAGACAGCATCTTAGTTAGCTTACCTTCCACCCTACAACAAAAATTCAACAGCAGCAAAGAATTGGACTTTGAATGATAACTTCATGCCAATTTGAACCTACAAGATAGCTAAAATATTGAAGAATCAATTTTGTCGAGTTCAAAGGCAAACAGCATGAAGAAAATGTTACTAGTAAATTATTCACTTAAGAAAATTTCAAATTAGAAATTAGAAAATATAGATTCACGTTCTAATGACATATAACAAAATACTTTCCATAATTCAAAAATTAGTTTGTAAGCAATATTCTTCATGTCCATATCACAAAACTCTAGGTCCCTACAATCACTATCGAGAAAACGAAGACTCTAAAATATGAAGACTGGAACATGTTAACTACATGAAATTTGAAAGAGAAAAGATCGCAGCATATGTATAGAGATTATAATTAGAAGCATAAACATAACTTAATACCGCTATATTTTCCATGTACTAAACTTGAAAAACCATTCTTCGTTGATTGGATATAATTCTCGGGTTGAAACCAAAGCTTGAATCCACACGACACGGTCCTTCCTTGAATCAGTTCTCAGATGGAGAGTTTTTGTTGCTGTGAATATATAAAACCGTCTATCGTCCGACTTGCTCTCTCTGAATGACGAGATCTGCTTAGGATTCATACAATAAAACTTAAATTTCAAATCTCCGAAGCACTTTATTTACTGAATTTTCTTTTCTATTTTAAATTAAAGACAGAAAATATAACACGAACAGTAAAATCTAATGACGTATAACAACTTGAGGTTTTAAATTTTTATAAATTCATATACAATGTTTGCAGTACAGCAAAACATTGTATATGAAAGTTTGATATATGTGTTCTATGAAAGTTTTCTTTTACCAAAAACGTCAATCCACTAACTGGACTTCCTCTCAATATAAGACAAATCTGCATAATGAACAACTGTAAGTGATCAGAGAAACGAGAAAGAGAAAACCAGAAAGAACAAACTGAAAATGAATTGTATTGAAAAGTTACAGAAATTACAATAAAACAAAGTATTTATACAGGAAAAAGAAGAAACAACTAAGAAAAGTAAAACGCAGACCAAGCAGCTTCCTAGACCGATCGTCCTAGAATAGAGACGATCGGTAGAGAGCAGACAACTGAACCTGTCGAACGGAACGACCGATCGTTCGAGAGTAGAGTCGATCGTCAGTGAGAAGACAACAGGAACAGTAGCGAGAAGTCAACAGAACTTGACGAACGGTATAGCCGATCGTCCAAGAGTCCTTACCGATCAGTGATGACGATCGGTAAGAACGATCGGTAAAGAAAGGGATTACAATCAAACCGATCGTCCGAACAGTAATGACGAGCGTTAAGGACGATCGGTAATGTAAAAGGTCTCTATCACCCTCCCTCAAGATGAACATGGATATTATGCATGTTTAGCTTGGAAGTAACAATATTAAAAGGAGAAGGATAGAGAGATTTGGTAAAAACATCTGCAACTTGATTGGTAGAAGAAACATGGAGAAGTTTGATAAGACCATCTTGAAGCTTTTGTCTAGTAACGTGACAGTCTATATCAATATGCTTGGTTCGTTCATGAAAAGTGGGATTTTTTGCAATGTGGATAGCAGAATTGTTGTCACAGTAAATAGAATAAGGGGTCGAACACGGTATATGCAAATCTTTTAAAAGATATTGCAGCCATTGTAATTCACAAGTTAAGGAAGCTAAAGATCTGTATTCGGCCTCAGAAGAAGACTTGGAAACGGTGGTTTGTTTCTTTGATTTCCAGGAGATAAGAGCAGTTCCAAGAAAAACGCAAAAACCAGAGATGGATCTTCTAGTGGTAGCACAGGTAGCCCAATCAGAGTCAGAATAGGCATGAATGCGGAAGGAGTTATTTGCGGCATATAATAGACCAGAACCAAGAGCATTCTTTAAGTATCTAAGAATCCTCATGGCTTGTTGCATGTGAGGTTGGCGAGGAGTGGAGATAAACTGACTAAGTTGTTGTACGGCAAAAGTAATGTCAGGCCGTGTATGAGTGAGATAAAGGAGACGACCAATGAGACGCCGATAAGAGGAAGGATCAGTGAGAAGAGGGCCGTCATCAGCATGAAGTTTGATAGAAGGATCAGCAGGGGTAGAAGCAGGTTTACAGCCTAACATACCAGCTTCAGAAATTAATTCAAGACAATATTTTCTTTGATTAATACATATCCCAGCTTGAGATCTAGCAATTTCAAAGCCCAGAAAAAATTTAAGATCTCCAAGATTTTTAATGTGAAACTTGCTGTGTAGATGATCTTTGACAGTGGTAATTTCAGACAGATTATTTCCAGAAAGAAGTATATCGTCAACATATACCAGAATAATAGTGATAGCAGAAGGAGAATGTTTGATAAAAAGAGAGTGGTCGGTAGAGCTTGGTTTAAAACCAAGAGAAAACACCTCAGATGTGAGTTTATGATTCCAGTTTCTGCTAGCTTGTTTTAAACCATAAAGAGACTTTTGAAGTTTGCAGACGAGATTAGGAGTAGATGAACAGAGACCAGGAGGAGGCTTCATATATATTTCTTCAGATAAATCACCATGAAGAAAAGCATTGTCGACATCCAATTGATGAAGAAACCATTTATTGATGGCAGCAAGAGCAAGAACGAGCCGAACCGTGGTGATTTTAACGACAGGTGAGAAAGTTTCATAGTAATCCAATCCTTCAGTTTGAGTGTAACCTCTTACCACTAAACGAGCTTTGTATCGGTCAATAGAGCCATCCGGCTTATGCTTTATACGATATACCCAACGACAACTGATAGGTTTCTTACCAGTAGGGAGATTCACCAAAGTCCATGTCTGATTTCTTTCAAGAGCAGCAAGTTCAGAATTCATAGCCTGTTGCCAACATTCAAACTTGCTAGCTTCTTTAAAGGAAAAAGGTTCAACTTGAGCAGAAATATTATGACAAAAGGAAGTGTGGTTAGAGGAACAATTAGTATAAGAAAGAAACAAATGCATGGGATACGGGGTAGTATGGGTTGGTTGAATGCCAGAAGTAGTACCCCAGTAGTAATGATCAAGATAGTTAGGTCGAGTTTTGTTTCTAAGAGAAATTCTTTGTTCAACAGTAGGAATAATGATACTATCAGAAGTAGGATGGGAAATGTTACTAGGTGATTGAGAGGGTCGCACCTCCCACAAAAGTTGTGCATAAAAGAATGCAGTATAGTACTAGGAAGTGACTCCTAGGTCGTCTCTCAAGGACCAAATTTGGTTCAAGTCTCAGGTCAAACACGCAATGGGGGGGTTTTTGAAAATGTTTTTGTGAATGCAATTGAACTAAAAAAAATTAAAATTAAACACAACCGAATATAAATAAAAGCATTAAAATGAAACTACAACCGATATAAAATATTTTAAGCAAACAAAGTAAAAGAAAATAAAGAAAGTAAAATTTCTCTACTATTAATTGTGACCAATTCATCTACCAACAAAAATTAAAAATTGCAAATGCTTATAAGGAACTACTCCATGACCGTGAAATTATGTGGCAAGCAAAGAAAAAATATCAAAACAATTTGGATGTTTCTTCCTTCCAGACATGAACTTCCAACTTCTATAATCCTTTAGTCGAATATGGTCCACTCATTTTTGCAAAAGGAATTTAAAGCAATTAAAATTGAAGCTATCACCGTACCTTGCTGCTCCTAAGTTATCCATTCATTCTTAAAAAGAAAATAAAAGAAATGCATCCAATAGCCGTGGGCCACTCTTCCAGCCATCACCGTACACCACACAATTCACCTACTCTACTTCTTCATTCTTAAATCAATAAAGAAAATGAGTGGTACACATTCGGCTGCCAAATACCTTCACACGTCCCATCATTCAATCACCGTGCACACCACCAATTTTACTACAGCCAAATGAACTCTCCAAGCCAAAATAAATCAGCTCCTTGCTCTTCCGTGGACACAACCAAATAAAAAAATGCAATGAGAATCTAGCAAAAATAATAAAACATCAACTCTTCATTGATTCCAGCCCAAAACCAATATTCAAAAGCCAAGAGAAAATAAACAAGTAACAAGTGGCGGCTGGGTCACGTTCCTCAGCCGAGACCCCCCCCTTTGCTGGATATCAACCTCCCTTCAAAAGAAATCAACGTGCTATTCTCATGCTCTACTCTCCTTTCGGTGGTGGCTACTGGAACCTCCCACGTCCAACCCCCTCTAGGTCACCTAATTGAAGTGTGCTTCCAGCTTGCAAAGAATAAATGTATCACTTTTCTGCTGCTACCCATATCCCTCCATGCTTGCTTTCTTTCTCCAGATCCACTCTCCTCCCGATGGCGGCTCAGCTTATCTGTTTTTCTCCCACTTCTAGACCTACCTCCAGCGTGCTGTACGTGTTGGGCCGTGGACGTGCTGCTTCTTTGCTTTTTGGACCGCTACCCTCCATTCTCTCCAAGCTGGACGTGGATGCTGTTATTGCCGTGTGCACCTCCTTCACGTTGCCTTGCTTCTCATTTCATGCACTTCTTCATGCACCTCCTGGATGTGTTGCTGCCCGCTGCTGGACCGTGGATCCAAGTGTTGATTGTTGGATGCCACCCGTGTCTCAAGTGTGGACGTGGAAGCTGGACGTGTGTGCTTGCTGGACCGTGTGCTACCAATTGCTGGACACACCCCTGCTCAAACGTGCTGCTGTTTGGGAGTTGCTCTCCGTGCCAATCAATTAGAGGAATGCCCCCCCCCCCCGTGTGCAAGCAATCTCTGGGCCGCTTCTCTCCTGCCACCACGTGCTGCTCTCTCTTCATCCACCAGGCCCTTGCACGTGCTGCTTGAAGGCTGTGTTGGTGCTGTCTCGCTGGACGTGTTGAAGGCCTGCTTCTTGGACGCGTGCACCCCTCCAATAGCAAGCCAACATTCTCTCTTCACCGTGCACACCACTCTTTCAAGCCCAAAATCCTCTATCCATGTGGGCCGTGTTGTGCTTTCATCCCAGCTGCTGGAAAGTTCAATTCTTAATTGCCAAAGTCCTTTTGATGTCCGTGGCTTAGTGTGGCAGCTGGACTTCTCCATGGAGTGTGCTGTCAGAAATTCCTTCTCATGGGCCCTCTCTTCTTTCAAGAACGTGGCAGCTACTTAAGGACGTGGATGTGTGCCACTTATTCAATTGAATGTGCCTTTTCTTAATAACCCAAAAATGAATCCCGCCATTAATATCAAGTGCATTCTCCAAAATATAAAGTCTTGTGTTTGCACCTCAAAAATAAACCTCCAGGTCCAACTGTCATTTCTCTTTTAACTTTCAAATGTCCCAAATTATACTTCCAAAATTTTCCTGCAATTACTAATGCAAATAATTAACTCAAATAATTCAAATTAATTAAAATTAGAATTTCTGGTCAAATTAAGCACAATTAGCAAAAACGGAAAAATATCGGACATTTAAGCACAATTCCCTGATTAATTCTAGCACAATAAGTTAAGTGAAGTGAATAAAATATTGACTCATCAAAATAGACCACACTTAGTCTTTTGCACTCCTGGGCAAAATCAAGACGCAAATCAAGGAATAGTTCAAAGGACATCAGGGAAGTGACACAATCTCAGCACATAGAAAACAGAGACTCACAAGGAAGCAAACAGAATTACACATTCCTCAAGAAATCTGGACAGAGAAAAGAAGTAGACAATTCCAACACAGAATGAATCAGAGAAAGCAGATACTCATGAAATCATCCAAGTAATTCAAGACATGGCAACATGATTAATCAGCTCAAGAGGTGAATCAACAGTAACAAAACCTCACAGATGCACTATCAGTGTTTCTCTCAAGTGTATAAGGTAAAGAATATCAACTCAATGCACTCAAGAAAGCAAACAACAACAGACTTGGCAAGTCTCTAATATCAACACTCAAACACATGCATGTTCAAATCAGAAGGTCTTTTATGGGTGAAATGGGGCCAAGGACAAGGGAGGATAAATGTGGATGAGAAGCTACAAACCAAAAGAAATAGAGGAGCAAAGGGGGAACAAGTGTAAACACAGTCAACTCACACCCAAAACCTCTAATTCAATCCTCTTCTTGACTCCATTATTCACAAATTTTTTTATTTTTCTCATTTTTCTCTACTTTTTTTTTTCATCCTGTCTCTTTTCTTTTCCCTCTTTTCAAAACAAAATTGTAAAAGACAAGATACACATATATTTACCAAAACAAAACAAGAAGAGGAACCAACTAGCCAACTCATCAGAATCCCCAAGGAGACCACACTTGTTCCCAAAACACTTCCAAAGCTCCAAAATTCCCTAAGGTTAAGGTAATCATGGTGTTTCACTTAGGGCCAGTGTATGAGCTTCAAAACAAAGAAATGAGGAAAGTATAGGCTCAAAAGGGGTTTTCAAAGGATTAGAACAAGGTAGGCTTATGTGGCTAGAGAGGCTCAAGAACAAAACTGCCTTTATCACTTCCAAACATGCATATCAATCAAGAATTATCAACAAGAGTCAAGCCAAGGCATATGTGCAAGCAATCAAGAGACATATCACACACAAGAAAGAACATAAAGTGGCTCAAATTCTCACACAGGGCATTTGTGTCACAATCAATTCAACTCTCAAAAATCATAATCATCTTCCAAGCAGAGAAAAGCAAGGATTTCAAACAAATAAGTATCAATCAAGTGAAGGAAATGATAAGTCTACAACCCAAACAAAGTCCAGAAATCAAGAGAAACATGTAAAACTGTACACAAAACAAAACAAAAACTACCTAGAAAAGAAAAAAACTTAACACGGAAAACAAAAACTAACGAAGAAAAATCAGAATCTCCCCCAATAGACCACACTTAAACTACACAGTGTCCTCAATGTGTCATAAGCATAAGATCGAAAATCAAAACAGTGAACAGATCATGGACAAGTGCAATAAAAGTAGGGAAAAGGGGAGAAGAGAGAAAGAAAACTCCCCTGATCATGGTGGCAGTTGCCAATTTTGGACTTTCAGGGAGATGTCTTCCACCACAGGATCCAGCAAGGAAGTTTTGAGGAAGAATTGCTTCATCCTCCAGATTTGATCTAGCAGGGAGATATCATCCACAGTTGGATCTAAGAAGCAAAGACTGTTGATGAGCGGGTTCAGCAGGTGCCTACTGATGTTGAAGCTTTTGTGAGTGTAAGCACCCTTGTCTTCCACTGGAGGTGCATGTTGGTCAAATTCATATGTACCTCCTGCAGCATGGTTAGTACATTGTGGCTCCAAAGAAATGACATGCAGAGGTATAACACCCAATCCCAATTTATCAAACTGAACCTCAGATACATCCTCAGAACATGAATCAATTTCAAAATCACAAGCAATATCAACTACAGACTCAGATTCATGTTCAATGCATGGAGAATAAACATTCGGATGCGACAGCAAAAATTGGTTCTCATCATGCATAGAGGGAAAATTAAAATCAGACTCAACAACAATATAATCATCAGCATACCTCTCAACAACATAATCATCAATATAATCATCACTGACATAATCATACTGAGGTATGCTTACCTCCACTTCCCTGAAGATTGGAAGAGTGCTGGAAGCTGATGATGGTCTACCTTTCTCAAAAATGTTGCTCATATATGCCTGGTCCTCAAAATCTTTCTCGGTCTCCTCAGGTGCAAGAGTGGGACCATCTGAAGGTGGGAAAGTATGTGGCGCAGTAGTAAGCTCATGACTATTCTCCCCATCTTCTATGTTGATGCCACTATCATCATCATCTGGAATCTGAACAGTCTGAAATGGTAACTCTGAATCTTGAGACTGTTCCTCAGTGAGTTGAGTGGCCATCTGCCCTATTTGATCATTCAAACTCTGAATGGATGATCTGGTCTCTTGCATGAACTCAATGTTCTGCATGGCCATTTGCCTTAGTAACTCCTTCAATGTAGGCTCAGAAGTAGAAGGTTGAGGAGCTATTTGGGAAGGAGCATCATATTGCTGACTCTCGTATTGTTGGACAAGTGGAGGCAGGAAAGTACTCTGGAATGGTGGTTCTTGATATTGATGTTGTGGAGCATTGTACCATCCCAAGGTAGGGTCATTCCATCCAAGACCGTTGCTGTAAGCATATTGCACAGGGGAAAATTTGCTCAGAAACTGGTGCTCAAGATATCCCCAATCGGTAACGGATCTCAGAGGAAGAGAGTCTTTCCAATCCTTAGTTGCTCCTTGTAATGAATGCGGAAATGCACTCAAGAAAATGTGATCAAGAGGGACATCTGGAGGCTTCATTGAAGAGCACATGATGTGGAGCTCCTCCAAATGTCTGTGTGGGCATTCTCCTGCAAAACCATGAAACTTAGGCAGCAAATGTATCAGTCCAGAGGTGAGATCGCAATGAAGATCATCCTCCTTAAGTGAAACCGGCTCACAAAGAGCACTCTCAGAAATTAGAGGATGAGTCATATTGTTCTCAACATAGAAATCAGCAGAATATGAATTACAATCAGAGTAACATGCAGAAGGAGAATCGTAATTAGAGGCACAAGCAAAAGAAGCAGTATTCACATAATCAAAATAGGTAGACATGGTGAAAGAAGAATACTAAAACTCACGAAACAAATAAAACACAACACATTTATACATGCAACACACACACACAAAACAGAACATCACATCACATCACATCACAACACAACACAAGACAAAACACAACACACACAAACACAACAAAAAGACCTAAGACTGAACCGTTGGTCCCCGGCAACGGCGCCATTTTTATTGAGAGGGTCGCACCTCCCACAAAAGTTGTGCATAAAAGAATGCAGTATAGTACTAGGAAGTGACTCCTAGGTCGTCTCTCAAGGACCAGATTTGGTTCAAGTCTCAGGTCAAACACGCAATGAGGGGGTTTTTGAAAATGTTTTTGTGAATGCAATTGAACTAAAAAAAATTAAAATTAAACACAACCGAATATAAATAAAAGCATTAAAATGAAACTACAACCGATATAAAATATTTTAAGCAAAGAAAGTAAAAGAAAATAAAGAAAGTAAAATTTCTCTACTATTAATTGTGACCAATTCATCTACCAACAAAAATTAAAAATTGCAAATGCTTATAAGGAACTACTCCATGACCGTGACATTATGTGGCAAGCAAAGAAAAAATATCAAAACAATTTGGATGTTTCTTCCTTCCAGACATGAACTTCCAACTTCTATAATCCTTTAATCGCATATGGTCCACTCATTTTTGCAAAAGGAATTTAAAGCAATTAAAATTGAAGTTATCACCGTACCTTGCTGCTCCTAAGTTATCCATTCATTCTTAAAAAGAAAATAAAAGAAATGCATCCAATAGCCGTGGGCCACTCTTCCAGCCATCACCGTACACCACACAATTCACCTACTCTACTTCTTCATTCTTAAATCAATAAAGAAAATGAGTGGTACACATTCGGCTGCCAAATACCTTCACACGTCCCATCATTCAATCACCGTGCACACCACCAATTTTACTACAGCCAAATGAACTCTCCAAGCTGATGGACAAATTTATGAACACCAAATTATGATGTCACAAACTTGTTTTCAATCGGCAAGTATGACCGAATCGTTCAAGTAATAAAACTTGGTAAGACCAAGTATCGTTCTTCCCAAAGGACTCACGACCTAGTTTAGTTATGTGGTTTCTTGATTAACTAAGACTTACAAACGAAATATTCGGGGTTTAAAATGCAAGACAGAAAATAAACATGTATTGATAACAGTTGAAAAACTGTTATTTTCATGCTTAAAAGTGATACTAAAAGCAACCTTTAGACTTAGAAACTAGCTTGAAATCATGCATTTTGTTTATATTTTCAGAAATAAGAGAGCTGGACAGGTTTATGCTTGATTTGAGTGTTTTTGTGCAGGTTTTGAGGTGAATTTGGTGAAAGAAGTGAAGAATGAGAGAGAGGACATTAGAAAAGACAAGAAAGAGTGCAAAAAGGAGAAGTCGAAGGCACCGCTCAGCGGCAAACTACCGCTGAGCGGCACTCAAGAGGTGGCGTTGGAACCGCTGAGGGGCAAATGGCCGCTGAGGGGAAGAAAGAAGACGCGTAACCACCGCTGAGCGGTAAATGGCGCTGAGCGGCACTTTTTGGGCTTGGACTTTTGTAATCTTTTGTAACTCTAGATTAGTATATAAGGGCTTGCACGTCCTATAGTTAGGCATCTTTGGCAGAAACGAGGCAAACACTCTCTCTTTCACCCCTTTGAAGGAGGATCTTGGATGCTCAGGCTACCTCTTCACCTTTATTGGGTTTATTCTTTCATACTTTCATTGTTATTCATCTAGGTTCACCATGAATATGGTGAACTAAACCTTGTATGTTTGTTGGGGAATCAATGTAATCTCTTGAAGCTCTCATATATGGATTTGTTGAATACATCTTTGAATTAAGACATATGCTTTCTTTTCATCATTAGTTAGGGTTTTTCCTCTTTGCTCAATGCTTGCATTGTTTAACTCATTCTAATGCATGATTATTGGTTTTGTTGATACGGACACGTACGGGGAAATCTAGATCCGGGGAATTTCTCCCAATATTTTACTGACAATATTATATTGGTTGCCTTAAGCTCCTGCGGTAATGAACTAATCATTAGGAATGCTAGGAATTGTATGAACTATTTGATTAGGGAGAAGCCATCTAGAATGGTACATTAGTGAGTGGCATTAACAATGATGATTTGAATGTTGAATTCCTAAAATATATGAGAGTGGATGAGATGAAATTGACCCCCAACAACATATTCATTCATATATTCCATTGAAAGTGTTTATCTTTTGTCTTTGCCATTGATCAGTTCATGCATACATGTTTATTTTCTGTCTTTGCATATTAAACTTTGAATATTTCGTTTGTAAGTCTTAGTTAATCAAGAAACCACATAACTAAACTAGGCCGTGAGTCCTTTGGGAAGAACGATACTTGGTCTTACCAAGTTTTATTACTTGAACGATTCGGTCATACTTGCCGATTGTGAAACAAGTTTGTGACATCATATTTTGGTGCTTACAAATTTGTCCATCATGTATGCATGAAGTTTGATCAATGGCAAAAATCAAAGGATAAACACTTTCAATGAAATATAGATATGAATATGTTGTTGGGGTTCAATTTCATCTTATCCACTCTCATATATTTTAAGGAATTCAACAATCAAATCATCATTGTTAATGCCACTCTCTAATCTACCTTTCCAGAAGGCTTCTCCCTAATCACGAGTTCATACAATTCCTAGCATTCCTAATGATCAGTTCATAAGTACAGGAGCTTAACGACAACCAATATAAAATTGGGAGAAATTCCCCGGATCTAGACTTCCCCGTACGTGCCCGTATCGACAAAACCAATTATCATGCATCGAATGAGTTAAACAATGCAAGCATTAAGCAAAGAGGAAAAACCCTAACTAATGATGAAAGAAAGCATAAGTCTTAATTAAAAGATGTAAAAACAGATTCCATATATGAGAGTTTCACAAGACTACATTGATTCCCCAACAAACATACAGAGTTTAGTTCACCATATTCATGGTGAACCTAAGTGAATTACAATGAAAGAATGAAAGAATAAACCCTAAAAAGGTGAAGAGGAAGCCTCAGCATCCAAGATCCTCCTTCAAAGGGGTGGTAGAGAGAGTGTTTGCCTCGTTCCAGCCAGAGATACCTAACCCTAGGAAACCCTAAAGCTTATGTATCATTCGTAAATTACAAAAAGTCAAGTCCAAGCCCATTAAAGTGCCGCTCAACTGTAAACTACCGCTTAGCGGTGAGTGCGTGACTTCTTTTCTCCCCTCAGCGGCCATTTTACCCCTCAGCGGACCTTACGTGACTTCCAGAGTGCCGCTCAGCGGTAAACTACCGCTCAGCGGTGAGTGCGTGACTTGTTTTCTCCCCTCAGCGGCCATTTTGCCCCTCAACGGACCTCCCGCAAGCTCCTGAGTGCCGCTCAGCGGTAAACTGCCGCTGAGCGGTGACTTCGGCTTCTCCTTTTGCACTTTTTATTGTCTTTTCTGATTTCATCTCTCTCCTTCTTCACTTCTTTCACCAAATTCACCTTAAAACCTGCACAAAAACACTGAAATCAAGCATAAACCTGTCCAGCTCTCTTATTTCTAAAAACATGAGGAAAAACATGATTTCAAGCTAGTTTCTAAGTGTAAAGGTTGCTTTTAGTGTCAATTTTAATCATGAAAATAACAGTTTTTCAACTGTTATCACAACCCCAAACTTAAAACTTTGCTTGTCCTCAAGCAAATAATATGTAACTCCATCTTTAAACCAATTCATATGATGGTTCACTTCATTCAAAAATCTTCTTTTCAAGATAAGCAAAAACTTCACTCAAACTTATGACCAAGAGTTCAATCAAGATGTGCACATGCTTTAGTGTTCACAAAGTCATTTAAATTCCAACAAATGCTATTTTCATGAATGATCAATCAATTAAGCATGGATGTTCATGTGTTCATGTGATATTTCCTTACTAAGTCAAGTGTTTCACTCACACTCAAGTGTATAAGAGATTATCACTCATTCACTCTACTATCACAATGTTACATGAATTAACTTTGCCTTTCATTTTACCACAATAAAAAACCTTCACAAGCATGCATCATCACAAGGACTTTTCTATGGCTTATAATGTGGCTGGGCTAACAAGAAAATTGGTTTTTCTAGATCACAAAACCCTTGAGTTAAGAGAATCATAACAACACAATCATCTTATTCATTCCCAACTTTCTTTTGCCTTTGCATTGAGCTTTACTTCTTTTTCTTTTCTTTTCTTTTTCTTTGCACATTCTTACTTTTTAGCTCTTAGCTCAATGCTTTTCATGTTTTCCCAACAACCCCAAACTTGAACATTTAACAATACCACACAAGATCTTCTACTTAACTCAAGGTAAAGATTTTTCAATTAAAGGTTTCAGTGTATATTCAAGGCTAAGGGTTCAAAGGATAGAACACACAGTGTTCTCTTTTAATGGGCTAATTTTATGAATTTGGCCAATAAAAAGGTTTTCAACAAATGGCCTTGATCACATGATGCAAAACAAGCAATTGATTCAATCATAGAAAACCTGGGCAAAACCATTCATGCTTTCAAAGTAATAGCATTCAACAATAACAACTCTGGAGCTCAAAATCTCACACATAAGCTCATTCACATTTGACATACACATCCTGCTTAATTTCACAATCACAATCATAATATCCTGCATTTGTTCACAAAACTTGTGAATCACCTGTATAAGCATTTAATGTGCACATCTATCTCAACATCAATCAATCATAAGCATCATTCAGCATTACTTATCACACAATCACAGTTAATAGCAAACCATCACAAGACCAGGTTTCAACTAGAGTACATCAAACCCTAACAGAAAATACTTACAAAACACTGGGTTGCCTCCCAGTGAGCGCTTGTTTAACGTCACGAGCCTGACCCAAACTTTCAAGGATCAACCAACAGCATCATTGTGGAAAATTGTTGCACCTCTCCCCCTAGATAAGGTTTGAGACGTTGACCATTCACCACCCAACTTCTTTGTGGATCAGCAGCAACTGGATTAAATATTTCAATTGCTCCATGCGGATGCACTTCTTTTATCACATATGGTCCTGACCATTTTGACTTCAGCTTCCCAGGAAATATCTTCAATCTTGAATTGAACAATAATACCTGTTGTCCTGGATTGAAAACTCTGTTCACCAACTTTCTGTCATGATAAAATTTAATTTTGTCTTTGTAAGCCTTGGATGAATCATATGCATGTAATCGCATTTCTTCAAGCTCCAAAATCTGCCGTCTACGTGTGCATTTAGTTTCATAAGGATCGAAATTCAAGAATTTCAAAGCCCATAATGCTTTATGCTCCAATTCTACAGGCAAATGGCATGCTTTCCCATAGACTAATTGAAATGGTGATAATCCCATAGACGTCTTCATTGCTGTCCTATAAGCCCAAAGAGCATCATCCAATTTGAGAGACCAATCCTTTCTTGATGAAGTCACTGTTTTTTCCAGGATCCGTTTTATCTCCCTGTTAGATACCTCAGCTTGTCCATTGGTTTGTGGATGATAAGGTGCAGCTACTTTATGTTTTACTCCATAGTGTTTGAGTACTTTCTCTAGCTGATAATTGCAAAAATGAGATCCTCCATCACTGATCAACACTCTTGGAGTGCCAAAACGTGAGAATATCTGCCTCTTCAGGAATTTAATTACCGTGCTAGCATCATTTTTAGGACAAGCTAATGCTTCCACCCATTTACTCACATAATCCACTGCTACCAGAATATATTCATTGTTGAAAGATGGAGGGAAGGGTCCAACAAAGTCAATACCCCAACAATCAAAAACCTCAACCTCTAAAATACCTTGTAACGGCATCTCATGACGTTTAGTGATTGTCCCTGCTCTTTGACATTTGTCACAATTTTTAGCATGATTATGAGCATCTTTAAACAAAGTTGGCCAATAAAATCCTGATTGAAGGACTTTTGCTGCTGTTCTTTCTCCATTAAAATGTCCTCCATAAGGTGAATCATGACAATGCCAGAGAATTCCTTCTGCTTCTTCATTTGTAACACATCTCCTCAGAAGATTATCTGCTCCAATTTTGAACAAATAAGGATCATCCCAAACAAACTGCTTGGCATCATGCAAAAATTTCTTTCTTTGTTGCCAAGTTAAGTCTTCCGGCATGACTCTTGCAGCTTTGAAATTAGCCATATCAGCAAACCAGGGTCTCTGCTGAATATACATGAGTGATTCATCTGAAAAAGATTCCCAGATTTCAGACTCCTTGCTAGTGACTTCATTATTGACTAACCGTGACAAATGATAAGCAATTAAGTTTTCACTTCCTTTCTTATCACGGATGTCTACATCAAATTCTTGCAATAGTAAAACCCATCTAATCAGACGTGGCTTAGAATCTGGTTTTGTTAACAAATATTTGATAGCTGCATGATCTGTATAGACGGTTACCTTGGACCCAATAAGATAAGGTCTAAATTTCTCTAGAGCATACACAATAGCAAGAAATTCTTTCTCAGTTGTAGCATAATTCAATTGAGCATCATTCAGAACCTTGCTAGCATAATAAATTGGATGAAACTTTTGTTCCTTCCGCTGGCCAAGGACAACTCCTATTGCATAATCACTTGCATCACACATTAATTCAAAGTTTTGATTCCAATTTGGTGCTACAATTACTGGAGCTGACACTAACTTCTTCTTCAATATGTCAAAAGCTTTCAAACAATCTTCATTCATCACAAAAGGTGCATCCTTCATCAAAAGATTACTCAATGGTTTAGCAATCTTTGAAAAATCCTTGATGAATCTTCTATAAAACCCAGCATGACCAAGAAAACTTCTAATCCCCTTTACATTTGTTGGTGGAGGTAGTTTCTCAATGACTTCTACTTTAGCTTTGTCTACTTCAATTCCTTTAGCAGAGATTTTATGCCCCAATACAATTCCTTCAGTTACCATGAAATGACATTTTTCCCAATTCAAAACAAGATTTGTCTGAACACATCTTTTGAGGACAGTGTTCAAATTAGCCAAACATCTTTGGAAAGAATTTCCAAAAACTGAGAAATCATCCATGAATACTTCAATGCATTTTTCTAAAAGATCCGCAAAAATTGCCTGCATACACCTCTGAAACGTAGCTGGAGCATTACATAATCCAAAAGGCATCTTTCTATACGCAAAGATACCAAAAGGACAAGTAAAAGTCGTCTTCTCTTGGTCTTTTGGATCCACCACAATTTGATTATATCCAGAATATCCATCTAGAAAACAATAGAACGCCTGCCCTGATAACCTTTCTAGCATCTGATCCATGAAAGGAAGAGGAAAATGATCTTTCCTAGTAGCTTTATTCAGCTTCCTGTAATCAATGCACATACGCCAACCAGTAACTGTCCGAGTAGGAATAAGTTCATTCTTATAATTATAAATTACTGTCATCCCACCTTTCTTTGGAACCACCTGTACTGGACTCACCCATTCACTATCAGAGATTGGATAGATGATACCAGCTTCTAACAGTTTCAACACTTCTTTTCTGACAACCTCCTTCATAACAGGATTTAACCTTCTCTGTGGTTGAGCACTTGGTTTATAATCTTCTTCCATAAAAATTTTGTGCATGCAGTAAGTTGGACTAATACCTTTGAGATCTGATATTGACCACCCAATTGCTTCTTTGTTGGCTTTCAGAATTTCTATCAATTGCTCTTCTTCTTGTAGAGATAAAGAATTATTGATGATGACTGGCTTTGTTCCATCTTCTTCTAGAAACACATATTTCAGATGTGATGGCAATCTTTTTAATTCTGGTGTCTGTGTTTTGACTGTTTCTTCCTTATCAATTATTTCAAATATTGGATCTTCCTCTGGACTCTTTTTCAATGTTTCCAAGTCCATCAGACATTCATCAATCAATTTCTCTTCTTCTTCATCTAAATCTTCACATGCATCAATGAGAGTTTTTTCCAATGGAGAAATATTTCGCATCATCCTTTCTTGCACCATACAAACTTTGTCAAGTTCATCAAATTGAAAACATGCTTTGTCATCATTTGGATATGTCATGGCCTTGGATACGTCAAAAGTGACTTCTTCATCGTCAACTCTCAATTTAAGCTTACCATTCTCTACATCAATCAAAACTCTAGCAGTCTTCATAAAAGGTCTCCCAAGAATAAGAGGAACATCACTAGTTCCTTCCATCTCCATCACAATAAAATCCACTGGGAATACAAATTTGTCAACCTTCACTAGAACATCTTCAACCACTCCATATGGATACTTAAGAGACCTGTCCGCCAATTGAAGAGCCATTCTGGTTGGTTTAATTTCCAGCCCCTGAATTGTTCTGCACATGGATAGCGGCATTAGATTAATGCTAGCTCCCAAATCAATCAATGCTCTTCCAACTTTCACATCTCCTATAGTGCATGGAATAGTGAAGCTTCCTGGATCTTTAAGTTTAGGAGGTAGTTTCTGTATTATTGCACTGCAGTTGCCTTGTATATTGATAGTTTCCTTCTCAATATACTTGTGTTTCTTTGTGAGGAGTTCCTTCAAAAATTTCGCATATGCTGGCATCTGTTGTAATGCTTCAGAGAATGGTATAGTGATCTCCAACTTCTTAAACAATTCCATGAATCTTTCCAACTGCTTTTCTTTCTCCTTCCTTGAATAACTCTTTGGATAAGGAAGTGGCTTTTCATACTCTTTTTCTTTCTGTCTCTCCTCTCTCTCTTCTCTCTCTTTTTTTTCTATCTTCTCCTCTTCTTCTTTTTCCTTTTTTTCTCTCTCAACTCTTTCTTTCCACTCACATGTTCCTTTTTCACTCTCACTCTCATTTTCTTTCTCTTCTCTTTCTTTTTGTCTCTCCTCTAACACTCTACCACTTCTAGTCACAACAGTTTTACACTCCTTTCCCAGATTATCATGTTTCATCTCGTCAACTATTCTCTCAACATAAACCTCCATTTTTTTAAATGCAACATCCACATTATGACAATAAGACGCATTCGTCTTCAAGAATCTTTGGAAAGTCTCTTCAAGCTTTGTTGTTTTCTCAACTGGAGTAAATTGCATCTGCCATTTTGGTTGTTGCACTTGAACCATTGAGACCTGTTGTATTTCCTGTGGTATTTGAGAAAGTTTCATAGTTACTTCTTCAAGCTGTTGAGAGATAATTCTATTTTGAATAAGCAAAGCCTGATTTAATTGTAAAAACTCCTTCTGACTAAAATCTCCTTTTTCAATGTTGAGTTCATTGTCATTAGTAGCCATATTTTCAATAATTTCAGTTGCTTCCTCTGGAGTTTTCCATTTAATGTTTCCTCCTGCTGAGGCATGAAGCATCATCTTAGCTTGTGAACCAAGACCTCCAAGGAAAGTTAGGACTACTTCTTCTTCTTTGAAGCCATGTGTGGGTGTTTTTCTTAGCAGACTTTTGTATCTATCCCATGCATGCCCCAGTGATTCTTCCATGCCCTGCTTAAACGAAGATATCTCTTGCTTGCCTTTTGTCACCTTTGATTGTGGAAAGTACTTGTTCAAAAACTTTGTTACCACTGCTTCCCACTCTGTGAAACTTCCTTCTGGAAAAGAGTTCAACCAAAGCTTAGCATTGCCTCCCAATGAGAAAGGAAACAAACTAAGTTTGATTGCTTCGTCTGGCACCCCATTGATTTTCACTGTGTTGCAAATTTCATTAAATGTAGTAAGGTGCTCATATGGGCTTTCATGAGATAACCCATTGAATTGATTACTCTTCACCAGTTGGATCAATGCTGGTTTGACCTCCATATTGGCTGCATTGACTCTAGGTCTAGCTATGCTGTTAAAATGTTGAGGTCCAGCTACATTGGTGTAATCAGCAAGAGTTCTTCTAATATTATTATTCTCCATATTTTCTGTGCTATTGTCAGAACCTTGTGGTGATGGTTGCAACAGAGTTCCGGAGGAGGGAAAAGTTCTCTAGATGTTCTGATTCTTCTCCTCCGTCTACTGTCTTCTAATCCTTCAAGCAGAGGTTCTGTTGTTTTCTTGCTCCTAGTTCGAATTGCCTCCTGCATACACAAGAACACAAAACCCTAGAAAAAATTTGGTTAGCACAAAAAGATATAAGAGAAGATATAATATTCAGAAAATAACAAAACAGAAAAAAAAAATTTGAAATTTAAAAATAAAATAAAATAAAAAAAAATAAGTCAAAGATAATCAATAATCACACACAAATTAACCAGTTAAACCAGAGTCCCCGGCAACGGCGCCAAAAACTTGATGGACAAATTTATGAACACCAAATTATGATGTCACAAACTTGTTTTCAATCGGCAAGTATGACCGAATCGTTCAAGTAATAAAACTTGGTAAGACCAAGTATCGTTCTTCCCAAAGGACTCACGGCCTAGTTTAGTTATGTGGTTTCTTGATTAACTAAGACTTACAAACGAAATATTCGGGGTTTAAAATGCAAGACAGAAAATAAACATGTATGCATGAATTTTGATCAATGGCAAAAATCAAAGGATAAACACTTTCAATGAAATATAGATATGAATATGTTGTTGGGGTTCAATTTCATCTTATCCACTCTCATATATTTTAAGGAATTCAACAATCAAATCATCATTGTTAATGCCACTCTCTAATCTACCTTTCCAGAAGGCTTCTCCCTAATCACGAGTTCATACAATTCCTAGCATTCCTAATGATCAGTTCATAAGTACAGGAGCTTAACGACAACCAATATAAAATTGGGAGAAATTCCCCGGATCTAGACTTCCCCGTACGTGCCCGTATCGACAAAACCAATTATCATGCATCGAATGAGTTAAACAATGCAAGCATTAAGCAAAGAGGAAAAACCCTAACTAATGATGAAAGAAAGCATAAGTCTTAATTAAAAGATGTAAAAACAGATTCCATATATGAGAGTTTCACAAGACTACATTGATTCCCCAACAAACATACAGAGTTTAGTTCACCATATTCATGGTGAACCTAAGTGAATTACAATGAAAGAATGAAAGAATAAACCCTAAAAAGGTGAAGAGGAAGCCTCAGCATCCAAGATCCTCCTTCAAAGGGGTGGTAGAGAGAGTGTTTGCCTCGTTCCAGCCAGAGATACCTAACCCTAGGAAACCCTAAAGCTTATGTATCATTCGTAAATTACAAAAAGTCAAGTCCAAGCCCATTAAAGTGCCGCTCAGCGGTAAACTACCGCTCAGCGGTGAGTGCGTGACTTGTTTTCTCCCCTCAGCGGCCATTTTACCCCTCAGCGGACCTTACGTGACTTCCAGAGTGCCGCTCAACGGTAAACTACCGCTCAGCGGTGAGTGCGTGACTTGTTTTCTCCCCTCAGCGGCCATTTTGCCCCTCAGCGGACCTCCTGCAAGCTCCTGAGTGCCGCTCAGCGGTAAACTGCCGCTGAGCGGTGACTTCGGCTTCTCCTTTTGCACTTTTTATTGTCTTTTCTGATTTCATCTCTCTCCTTCTTCACTTCTTTCACCAAATTCACCTTAAAACCTGCACAAAAACACTGAAATCAAGCATAAACCTGTCCAACTCTCTTATTTCTAAAAACATGAGGAAAAACATGATTTCAAGCTAGTTTCTAAGTGTAAAGGTTGCTTTTAGTGTCAATTTTAATCATGAAAATAACAGTTTTTCAACTGTTATCACAAGCCAAAATAAATCAGCTCCTTGCTCTTCCGTGGACACAACCAAATAAAAAAATGCAATGAGAATCTAGCAAAAATAATAAAACATCAGCTCTTCATTGATTCCAGCCCAAAAACAATATTCAAAAGCCAAGAGAAAATAAACAAGTAACAAGTGGCGGCTGGGTCACGTTCCTCAGCCGAGACCCCCCCCTTTGCTGGATATCAACCTCCCTTCAAAAGAAATCAACGTGCTATTCTCATGCTCTACTCTCCTTTCGGTGGTGGCTACTGGAACCTCCCACGTCCAGCCCCCTCTAGGTCACCTAATTGAAGTGTGCTTCCAGCTTGCAAAGAATAAATGTATCACTTTTCTGCTGCTACCCATATCCCTCCATGCTTGCTTTCTTTCTCCAGATCCACTCTCCTCCCGATGGCGGCTCAGCTTATCTGTTTTTCTCCCAGTTCTAGACCTACCTCCAGCGTGTTGTACGTGTTGGGCCGTGGACGTGCTGCTTCTTTGCTTTTTGGACCGCTACCCTCCATTCTCTCCAAGCTGGACGTGGATGCTGTTACTTCCGTGTGCACCTCCTTCACGTTGCCTTGCTTCTCATTTCATGCACTTCTTCATGCACCTCCTGGATGTGTTGCTGCCCGCTGCTGGACCGTGCATCCAAGTGTTGATTGTTGGATGCCACCCGTGTCTCAAGTGTGGACGTGGAAGCTGGACGTGTGTGCTTGTTGGACCGTGTGCTACCAATTGCTGGACACACCCCTGCTCAAACGTGCTGCTGTTTGGGAGTTGCTCTCCGTGCCAATCAATTAGAGGAATGCCCCCCCCGTGTGCAAGCAATCTTTGGGCCGCTTCTCTCCTGCCACCACGTGCTGCTCTCTCTTCATCCACCAGGCCCTTGCGCGTGCTGCTTGAAGGCTGTGTTGGTGCTGTCTCGCTGGACGTGTTGAAGGCCTGCTTCTTGGACGCGTGCACCCCTCCAATAGCAAGCCAACATTCTCTCTTCACCGTGCACACCACTCTTTCAAGCCCAAAATCCTCTATCCATGTGGGCCGTGTTGTGCTTTCATCCCAGCTGCTGGAAAGTTCAATTCTTAATTGCCAAAGTCCTTTTGATGTCCGTGGCTTAGTGTGGCAGCTGGACTTCTCCATGGAGTGTGCTGTCAGAAATTCCTTCTCATGGGCCCTCTCTTCTTTCAAGAACGTGGCAGCTACTTAAGGACGTGGATGTGTGCCACTTATTCAATTGAATGTGCCTTTTCTTAATAACCCAAAAATGAATCCCGCCATTAATATCAAGTGCATTCTCCAAAATATAAAGTCTTGTGTTTACACCTCAAAAATAAACCTCCAGGTCCAACTGTCATTTCTCTTTTAACTTTCAAATGTCCCAAATTATACTTCCAAAATTTTCCTGCAATTACTAATGCAAATAATTAACTCAAATAATTCAAATTAATTAAAATTAGAATTTCTGGTCAAATTAAGCACAATTAGCAAAAACGGAAAAATATCGGACATTTAAGCACAATTCCCTGATTAATTCTAGCACAATAAGTTAAGTGAAGTGAATAAAATATTGACTCATCACTAGGTGAATGATTTGAAGCAGTGGGAATAGGTAGAACAATAGGAAAATCAAAGAAAATAACATCAGAATTATCATCATGTGTAGGAGAGGAAGGTGAAGTAGAACAATTTTTATAGGGAAAAATATATTCATGAAAAATGACATGGCGTGAAAGGATAGTAGAATGTGATTGCAAATCATACAGCACAAACCCTTTGGTTCCAGATTTGTATCCAAGAAAAATGCATTTAGTACTTCTGGAATCAAGTTTTGTACGTCCTGCAGTAGCAGAGCTGGAGTATGATAAGCATCCAAAGACTTTCAGATTTGAAAAATCAGGTTTGATAGAATAAACTAATTCATAAGGAGATTTATTGTGAAGAAAAGGTGTTGGAAGTCTATTAATAATGTGAATGGCATGTTTTATACCATAAGACCAAAAAATGTTAGGAACTTTAGATTGAAAAAGGAGAGAACGACAAACATTAAGAATATGTTGATGCTTCCTTTCAACAATGCCATTTTGTTGAGGAGTAGCAACACAAGTAGTTTCATGAAAAATACCTTTAGTAGAATAAAAATCATTGAGAAGAAATTCTTTGCCATTGTCAGATCTTAGAATTTTAAGTGTACAGGAAAACTGGTTTTCAGTTAAAAGAATAAATTTTGGAAGTAAGGTTTTAACATCAGATTTGTGTTTCAAAAGAAGAATCCATGTGAAACGACTATAATCATGAACAACAGTTAAAAAATATTTGTATCCATCAATAGAAGAAATAGAAAGGGGGCCCCAAATGTCAACATGAATGAGATGAAAGAAACAAGGAGATTTAGTTTTGCTAACAGAGAATTGAAGACGTTTTTGTTTGGCAAAAGCACAAGAATCACAATCATCAATAGATTGAAAGGAAATATCAGTATATTGAGAGGCTAAAGTTTGAAAAACTTTATTTGAAGGATGTCCAAGTTTCATGTGCCACAGATTACAAGAATCACTATAACTATTATGAAAAGCAGAATGAAAAATGTTTAATTCAGATGTAGTTGTTGGATTATTGCTAAGAAGATAAAAAAGGCCCTTGTATTTCTTAGCTACTCCAATCGTCTGGTAAGTATCCATCTGCACAATGAGACAGCTATTTTGATGAAAAACGATGAGGAAATTATTGGAATGTAATAGTTTAGAAATAGAAATAAGATGAACAGAGAAATTGGGAACAAAAAGAGTATTATGCAAAATCAAATTGCCTAAAATGACAGTACCAGAAAATTTAGCAGTAACAAAACTGTGATTTGGTAAACGTATCGAAATAGGAGTGATGGGATGTAAAGAATGAAAAAGAAATTTTGAAGAACAAATATGATCAGTAGCGCCACTATCTATAATCCAAGAAGAAGAATTAGGTGAAGAAAAAGAACCTGAGGACTGTGGAGTGCATTGATTAAAACTTGCCTCCCTAGTAGTAGGAGATTGAGACTGTTTCAATAAACCAAGAATGGCGTCATACTGATCTTGAGAAAAGGTGCAAGGAATTTGAGTTTTATCAGCGGAAGAATCAGTGGAGGTGTGTGAAACACCATCAGTCAGGTTGGCAGAAGGATTGGAGATGGCAGAATTAGGTTTGATGATGGGTTTATAACCTTGAGGAAGACCATATTTGATCCAGCAATTATCAGAAGTATGATTGGTTCGTTTGCAATGATCGTAGTATTTGGAACGACCACCATATTTAGGAATGCGTCCGCGTCCACGACCAGAAGAAACACCAGGACGATCAGTCTTATAAGGCTTGTACTGAGGATCGTGAGAATTGAAATTGGCCATGGAATCTTGTGGAATTTGTGAGGAAGAATTGTGAAATTCGCGTTCTTGTTGAAGAATCAAAGAAAAAGTTTTGGTAAGAGTCGGCATGGGTTCCATTAGCATGATTTGAGAACGTACAGAAGAGAATTCATCGTTTAACCCACGTAGAAACTTGATTACAGAATCATCACTACGCTCTTGTTGAATCTTGATCAATAATCCACAATTGCAAGGAGAATGACAGGTACAGACAAGAATGGTTTGATACAAAGAAAGCTCTTTCCAAATTATTTGAAGACGAGTATAATACTGAGATACAGTGGAATCACCTTGTTTGCAAGAGTGAAGAGCTTCTTGAAGATCAGCAATACGAAACTTATCACCATGAGAAAAACGTTGAAGGAGATCAGTCCAAATTTCGTAGGCAGATTCCATCCACATAACGGATTGTTTTATGGGAAGCGTCATGGATCGCGTCAACCAGGAAATCACCATCTTGTTGCAGCGTTTCCAGGCGTGGTGAAGGACATCATCAGTAGGAGGGCAAGAAACAGTACCAAGAACAAATTTTTCTTTATTCTTGGTTTCAAGAGCAACGAGCATATCATGCCGCCATTGTTGATAGTTGTTGTCAGAAAGGAGAGGAGTGACTAGAACAAGAGCTGGGTTCTCACCGGGATGGAGAAACAGAGGATTAGCAGGGTTAGAAAGATAATCGGTGGTGGAAATGGAGAAAGCCATGAGAATAGAACAGAAAAGTATTTGTCTTCTGATACCATGTAAGTGATCAGAGAAACGAGAAAGAGAAAACGAGAAAGAACAAACTGAAAATGAATTGTATTGAAAAGTTACAGAAATTACAATAAAACAAAGTATTTATACAGGAAAAAGAAGAAACATCTAAGAAAAGTAAAACGCAGACCGAGCAGCTTCCTAGACCGATCGTCCTAGAATAGAGACGATCGGTAGAGAGCAGACAACTGAACCTGTCGAACGGAACGACCGATCGTCCGAGAGTAGAGTCGATCGTCAGTGAGAAGACAACAGGAACAGTAGCGAGAAGTCAACAGAACTTGACGAACGGTATAGCCGATCGTCCAAGAGTCCTTACCGATCAGTGATGACGATCGGTAAGAACGATCGGTAAAGAAAGGGATTACAATCAAACCGATCGTCCGAACAGTAATGACGAGCGTTAAGGACGATCGGTAATGTAAAAGGTCTCTATCAACAACAAAACTGGACTTTCTCGTAATGTCTTTCTCTTGAATCAGAATTATAGAAATTGTGATTCAACACAAGTTTACGTTCCCAGTACCTAACATAGAAAGAAAAACAATAACTCTAAAACATATATGCATTCCAGCCAAGACCATACATCACACCATGCTCAATATAAGACAAAAATCAATTAATTTAACCACAACAATTTACATGATATTAAAACCCCTAAATTTGAATGGAACGAGGTTTTCCAATTTCTAGTGTTTTGGAAAGGATAGGGCGATGGAAAAGATAATTCGGATGAGGCTAAGAGGACGAGAGAATTAGAGATTGAAGAAGAGAACTTAACTGTGAGGAATGAAGCTCAAGCAACAATGGCGGACCACGAATGAAGAGTCAGGCGAAGGATGCGACTTAGGCAGACGATGAGGACTTAGGCCAGTGTAATGAACCAAAAAGAACGGTGTCGAAGAGCAATGAATGCTTTGGGGTGAACAGTGAAGAAGAGGCGTGCCCGAAATGCAAAGAGATTAGAAAAATGCAAAATGTGAGCGGGAAAGGCCAAAGGGAACAAAATAATTATTTCACTCTTCCCAACATTTTCCTTCCCAAAGAGCCGAAACATTTAAAAAAAAATCATAACTTAACTGTGGTTTTTATATAAACGCCCGAATTTAGGGGAGGTTTTCATAACCCCCAGAAATAAACCTCCATTAAAATATATTATTTTGGTAATGTGATGGTTCTCCTCTTCTCTTTCTAGGCTTTTTCTATCTCTTCTATTCTTTCGTTTCATTGTTCATCTAGTTCTTCCATTACGATGGACAACTAAACCTTATTTGTTGTTGGAAAAGATGTAACCCCTTAAACTCTCATGTATTGAATTACTTCTTGATTATATAAGTTTTACTTCATTAATTGTTAGGGTTTTTCTTCTTTACTCTTTGCATGTTTTGTTCAACTCATTCAATTGCATGATCATTGATTTTTCGATATGGACACATACGGGGAAATCTAGAACAAGGGAAATTCTCCCGGAAGCAATATTACCTAGACATAAGAATAGGAGAATCAATTGCCTTTAAGCTTTTGTGCGAATGTAATGCATGATTAGTTGCTAGGGAGACAAGACATTGTGAACTAGTGATTAAGATTAGGCTTTCTTCACTGAGACATCGGGTTTAAGGTAAATTAGAAAGTGGAATTAACATTAATGAAGAAAGATGAATTCATATATGCATGAGAGTAAATTAGGTGGAATCTAAACCAAACAACAATATCATCAACTTCATCCATTCAATCTTGTGTTTAGCCTCAATTGATCAAATTGCATTCGTGTTTATTTTTTTGCATTTGCATTCAAAAACCCCAAAATTTGCTCTTTAGAGTCTTAATTAGTTGAGTAATCACATAATTGTTTAGTGCCATGAGTCTCTTGGGAAATGATACTTGGTCTTACCATTTATTATTACTTGATGTGATTCGGTACACTTGCCGAGGTCTTAACAAGTTTTTGACTGTGTTTTCAGGGATTAAAAATTTGTTTATCGTTGGGAAATTTGAAAAGGGAAAATAAAGAGACTGAGCATTGAGTAAATGAAAAGCAAAAGAAAAAGAAAAGCTCAATGCAAGGGAAAGTTGGAAAGAAGTGAGAATGATTTCTGGAAAAGGGAGATTGTGATTAAATGATGAATTTATGAATGATTCTCTTAACTCCAGGATTTTTTTGATTCGGAAAAACCAATTTTCTTCTTAGCCCAGCCACATTACAAGCCATAGAAAAGCCCTTGTGTTGATACTTGCTTGTGAGTGTGTTTGATTGTGATTAAATGAAAGGCAAAGTTGATTCATGTGACATTGTGATGGTAGAGTGAATGAGTCACCTCTATATACACCTATGTGTTTGAGAGAAACACTTTTTCTTAGTGAGGAATAGTTCCATGTATGCATGATTACATCTTTGCTTGGTTGATCATTCATGAGTATAGCATCTCTTGAATACTTTGTGAGTATGAGCACCAAAATGAGCTTAATTGAATTAAGGCATTTATTCATCCTAATTGATATTCTTTATAATAAGCTTATATGAGCAATTACTTGTCTTGAAAGAAAAGGTTTTGAAATGTGTTGAAACCATTATATTGATTGGTTGAAAGCTCAATTACATTTTTTTTTTGCTTAAGGACAAGCAAAGTTCTAAGTTTGGGGTTGTGATAACGGTTGAATTTACCGTTATTTGATACTTAATTTTGATACTAAAAACACCCTTTTTGACTTAGAAACTAGCTTGGAATCATAGTTCTAATGAATAAGAGAGTTGAAGGTGAAGTTAATGGCTTTGTGCTAGATTTCAGTGTTTTTCAACAGGAATTGAGATGATTTGGAAGAAGATTTGAAGTAGTAAGGAGTTGCAACTCAGGAAGGGATGTGTTACCAATGAGGAGCATTGGTATCTTGAAAGCTACTGTAAAGTTTTGATGATGATAAAAGCTGAAGAATTGAAGACTCTAAATGCATCTTTGTTAAACGCATTTTGTAGAAACAAATGTATAGGATAAAATGTAATGATGTAAAAACTCTTAGAAGTTTTCGTATGTAGTGAGTCATTGCACAAATAATCGATTATCAAGAGGAATAATCGATTATCACGAGCCAATTTAGAAGAGAGTTGCTTGCGCAAATAATCGATTATTACACTAGAATAATCGATTATCACTGTTTCATTTAATTCTGTCCAAGTCTCTGGAATAATCGATTATTGCTCAGGATAATCGATTATCACCATTTTGAAAACCCCATAACGGACACAAATAATCGATTATCACTTATGATAATCGATTATCACTTATGATAATCGATTATCAGTGGCAGTTGGGAGATGTCTTTTCAGTTTTTGACCCTGCACGAAACTAGGCTTATAAATAGAGGTCTTCACAACTCTTAGAAAGTAACTTTTCAATTGAGAGTATTAGAGCTTTGTGCCTAAGGGAAGCTCTCTGTGAGTAGAAAGGATCTATGCCATTTTGAGAATACAGTTTGTCTGAGGAAGTTCTCAAAGTGATAGAGTGCTCTTGCCTAATCTTGTGAATAGGAGAAGCTCGCGTTTTGTGTGTCAAAGGTCGGAGCGGTTCTCTTCAAGTTGGCAGAGTTGTTGCTTCCGGTTCGTGCGTCGAAGGAAGCTCTTCCGGTTCGTTTGTCGAAGGAAGTTACTTGTTGCACTCTTCTGGTTCGTTTGTTGAAGGAAGGTGTTTTCTATTCTTTGCTCATTTCATTATCTTGTAATCTGTACAACTATATTTTTAGTGAAAAACGTTAATCACATTTTATAGTGATTAACAACTAGACGTAGATTCTTTTGAATCCAACCAGGATAAAAATTGTGTTGATTTTCTTGATCCCTAAACTCTTAGCACATCAACTGTTCGATAAAAGTTCGCTAAGAAAATCAATTTTTGAAACCGACTATTTTAACTTGTGTTGTGATCGTTACACGCTTTCCGCTTTATTAATTTATTCCGCTGCGCGACTCTATAATGGTACTGATTGTTCCGATAGGATGGAAAAGCATCAAGAAAAGAAATCGCTGCAGCGTTGTGTGCCACTTTGGGGACCCTCAACGCCAAAGTACACTGTCTCACACTTGGCTGCCCTTTCCTGGAGCCCTCAGCGCAGGATGCTTCTGGCTCACGCCCGGGAGCCCTTTTTAGGGGCACTGAGTGCAACTTCGTCGAGACGCACCATGCTTGCTTGCCCTCTGAGTTGACCCTAAGCGCAACTTTTGACCCGCACACCGCTGAGCGCCATAAGTGGTGCGTTGAGCGCCAGTCTCGTGGGCTTGGACCCATTTTCTGTTATTTTTATGTTCTATTTAAGGACTTGGACGTCCTAGGGTTCACATCTTTGGACGGAATAGGCTCAGAAACACATTCCTTGCTTCCTTTAAGGCGGATTTGAATGCGGAAGCTCCTATCTTCAATTTCTAGGGTTTTATCTTTCATTCTTTTTCCATTGTTAATCTAGTTTCACCATGTCAATGGTAAACTAAACTCTATTTTTTGATGGGGATGATGTAACCTTTGTAAACTCTCATTTATTGAATTGATACTTGATTATATATGCTTCTTTCATTAATTGTTAGGATAATTCTTTAGCATGATGTATGATTTGCATGAGTACCGGAAGGTATCTTACAATTCATGATCTGGAGAATTATTCCCAGAAGCAGTATTGCTCAAGAATGGGGGTATGAGTTCTGGTTGTCTTAAGCTTTCGTTCTTCAGAATTAATTATTAGGAACTAATAGTTAAGAATAGGCTTTCTTCACTGAGGAATTGGGTTTTAAGTACTTCAGATAGTGATATTAACATTAATGAAGAAGTAGAATTCATATATGCATGAGAGTAAACTAGGTGAAATCCTACCCCAACAACATATTCATTCCATAATATCAAACCCGTTCATCTTTGCACTTTTGTTCAATTGATCAAATTGCATGCATATCTACTTTTCAGTATTTGCATTCTAAACCTAAAAGAGTCTATTTTTCAAGTCTTATTTAATCAAGAAATCACATAACTGTTTAGGCCGTGAGTCCTTTGGGATACAATACTTGGTCTTACCATTTTATATTACTTGATACGATTCGGTACACTTGCCAGAGTCTTAACAAGTTTTTGGCGCCGCTACCAGGGATCGAACTCGGGTCACCCGCGTGACAGGCTCTAGTACATTAAAATGAAGATAAAAGAGCTCAAAACCAAAAACAACTATATGTGTTCAAAGAAGACTAAATGAAATATCTTGCACTTATGATATATAGTATAAACAGCTACAACCACACTATCTACTACTAAAGACACAAACAACACATGCAAAAAAATAAAATGAATCCTTTTAACTAGCATAATATATGATGCTTCAAAGTCATAAAAATGACATATTAGGTAGATGATAGATAAACTAAAAAAGAATTAGAAGTTTCAAAATGATGAGGATAAATCATTTCATATTAGCGTCATTGCAAGTCATGAATACTTCTGCCGATTGAATTCCCAATATATTAAAGGGGAATACCCTAGAATCTGCATAGGCAACAACAATGAATTATTCTGGAAATTATTAGTAACGAATGCTTATTTGCTAATGCTTTAATACACAAATTAAAATGAACTACCATTGATGAGGCACCACTCTAGAAAACTCGCGGAGCCAGACAAAGGGTTTGCTTCAACTATCGGTTGTTTCGGTTCACAATAATGCTTAGAAAGAGACATGCAATGATTTATGGAAATGAAAATGGCGACTGGAATAGAAACAAATAGAAGATAGAAAAGGATAGAGCGGAGGAAACAAAAACGAAAAAGAATGAGAAGCGTGTATATCAAATTAGGGATTGCAAAGTGAATAAAAGGAAACGTAAGGCAAGGTTGTGAAGGTGAAAAAATCAAGACGAGAAGGTTGGAAAAGGCAAGATGCAAAGAGAAAAAGGAGAAGTCAAGGCGAACAATGACAAACAAAGACTTGAGCTGCGAACGAAAACTTGAGGCACAACATAATGAAAATTAGGGTTTCTTTAAAACTGTCAAAAAATTATTAAAAAATAAAATACAAAATCTAACTGCAGTTTTCAACTACAACCTCGGAAAGTAGTAAAGGTTTTTAAAAACCCCAGAAACAAACCTCTAGTAAAATAGGTTATTTTTGTAAGTGTACATTATTTTTACATAGCTTTAAGCTTGCTAAAAATACTTTTACATATAATATACGATTAATAATATAACGCATAACTCGAAAAAAATATAATGATGAAACTAAAACACTAGTGCAGTCAGGGAAAACGACAACAATTATTTTTGCCCATAAGCAGCGGTTCTTGAACCGAGGCATATACAGGCGAGGCAAAAAGTCCACAACTTTATGCCTCGGTTGTGAATCGAGGCAAAAAGGTGAAGGATTTCACCTCGATTGAAAGGAAACCAATGCAGTAGATTTTTCATTTTTTTATTTTTTTTTCCGTAGGATTTTATGCCTCAATTCCTGATAACAGTTGAAAAACTGTTATTTTCATGCTTAAAGTTGATACTAAAAGCAACCTTTAGACTTAGAAACTAGCTTGAAATCATGCTTTTTGTTTATATTTTCAGAAATAAGAGAGCTGGACAGGTTTATGCTTGATTTAAGTGTTCTTGTGCAGGTTTTGAGGTGAATTTGGTGAAAGAAGTGAAGAATAAGAGAGAGGACATTAGAAAAGACAAGAAAGAGTGCAAAAAGGAGAAGTCGAAGGCACCGCTCAGCGGCAAACTACCGCTGAGCGGCACTCAAGAGGTGACGTTGGAACCGCTGAGGGGCAAAATGGCCGCTGAGGGGAAGAAAGAAGACGCGCAATCACCGCTGAGCGGTAAATACCGCTGAGCGGCACTTTTTGGGCTTGGACTTTTGTAATCTTTTGTAACTCTAGATTAGTATATAAGGGCTTGCACGTCCTATAGTTAGGCATCTTTGGCAGAAACGAGGCAAACACTCTCTCTTTCACCCCTTTGAAGGAGGATCTTGGATGCTCAGGCTACCTCTTCACCTTTATTGGGTTTATTCTTTCATACTTTCATTGTAATTCATCTAGGTTCACCATGAATATGGTGAACTAAACCTTGTATGTTTGTTGGGGAGTCAAAGTAATCTCTTGAAGCTCTCATATATGGATTTGTTGAGTACATCTTTGAATTAAGACATATGCTTTCTTTCATCATTAGTTAGGGTTTTTCCTCTTTGCTCAATGCTTGCATTGTTTAACTCATTCTAATGCATGATTATTGGTTTTGTTGATACGGACACGTACGGGGAAATCTAGATCCGGGGAATTTCTCCCAATATTATACTGACAATATTATATTGGTTGCCTTTAAGCTCCTGCACTCATGAACTAATCATTAGGAATGCTAGGAATTGTATGAACTATTTGATTAGGGAGAAGCCATCTAGAATGGTACATTAGAGAGTGGCATTAACAATGATGATTTGAATGTTGAATTCCTAAAATATATGAGAGTGGATGAGATGAAATTGACCCCAACAACATATTCATTCATATATTTCCTTGAAAGTGTTTATCTTTTGTCTTTGTCATTGATCAATTCATGCATACATATTTAATTTTCGTCTTTGCATATTAAACTTCAATTATTGTGTTCTTAAGTCTTAGCTAATCAACAAATCACATAACTAAACTAGGCCGTGAGTCCTTTGGGAGAACGATACTTGGTCTTACCAAGTTTATTACTTGAAACGATTCGGTCATACTTGCCGATTGTGAAACAAGTTTGTGACATCATATTTTGGTGCTTACAAATTTGTCCATCAAGTTTTTGGCGCCGTTGCCGGGGATTCATGGTTTAACTGGTTAATTTGTGTGATTATTGATTATCTTTGACTTTAATTTGAATTTTTGTTTTTATTTTTCTGTTTTTATTGTATTTTATCTTTTTATCTTTTTAGGTTAGATTTTATTTTATTTTATTAGATTTTATCTTTTTATCTTTTTAGGTTAGATTTTATTTTATTCTTATTCTATCTTTTAGGTTAGGTTAGATTTTATTTTATTTTATCTTTTAGATTAGATTTTATTTTTTAGATTAGGTTTTATTCTATTTTATTTGATTCTATCTTCTAAATCTTTTATCTTCTTATATCTTTTCAATCTTTATTTTCTTCTATATCTTTTTGTGCTAACAAATCTTTTCTAGGGTTTTGTTTTCTTGTGCATGCAGGAGGCAATTCGAACTAGAAGTAAGAAAACAACAGAACCACTACTTGAAGGGCTAGACGAGAGTAGAAGGAGGAGAAGAATCAGAACGTCCAGAGAATTTTTCCCTTCTCCTGAAACTCTCCTACAATCATCACCACAAGGTTCTGTTCATAGCACAGGGAGTATGGAGAACAATAATAATGCTAGAAGAACTCTTGCAGATTACACTAATCTTGCTGGACCTCAGCACTTCAATAGCATAGCTCGACCTAGAGTCAATGCAGCCAACATGGAGGTCAAACCAGCATTAATTCAACTGGTAAAGAGTAATCAATTTAATGGGTTATCACATGAAAGCCCATATGAGCACCTTACAACATTTAATGAGATCTGTAACACGGTCAAGATTAATGGGGTGCCAGACGAAGCTATCAAACTTAGCTTGTTTCCTTTCTCATTGGGAGGCAATGCTAAGCTTTGGTTGAACTCTTTTCCAGAAGAAAGTTTCACGGAGTGGGAAGCAGTGGTTGCAAAGTTTTTGAATAAATACTTCCCAGAATCTAAAGTGACTAAGGGAAAGCAAGAGATATCTTCATTCAAGCAGGGCATGGAAGAATCACTTGGACATGCATGGGATAGGTATAAAAGCTTGTTACGTAAAACTCCCACGCATGGCTTTGAAGATCAAGAAGTAGTCCTAACTTTCCTTGGAGGGCTTGGTTCACAAACCAAGATGATGCTAGATGCCTCAGCTGGAGGCAATATCAAATGGAAGACTCCAGAGGAAGCAACTGAAATCATTGAAAATATGGCTACAAGTGATAATGAGCTGCACAATGAAAGAGGAGCTCCTATGCCACAGAAAGGGGTTCTACAATTACAAACGCATGATGCTCTGCTAGCACAGAATAAAATTCTAACTCAACAGCTAGAGACTCTGACAAAAACTTTGGCTCAATTACCTAAAGAGTTGAAGTCTGCTGCCCAGATACAAACCCAGTTGTGCGAACTATGTGGAGGTGATCACATAAATGGCCAGTGTGCTTTTCCAGTGGAGGCCGTGGAGGATGTTAACTTCATGGCTAATCAGTTTCCATACCGTCAAGGGAATTATAATCAGGGTTGGAAACCACATCCAAGCATTGGCCAAGGACAAACTGGGCAGGCTAATCAGTATAATAAGCAGCAGCAGCAACCAACCTTGTGGCAACAATTATCTATGCTTAATGACAGATCAACAAGGTTGGAAGAAACTCTTCAGCAATTCATCCAGAAAACTGAATCTTCTCAAAAGAGCACTGAAGCTGCTATAAAGAATTTGGAGATTCAGATGGGTCAGATCACCAAGCAATTGGAAGAAAGACCCAACAGAAACTTTGGGGCTAATACTGAGGTTAACCCCAGAGAAGAGTGCAAAGTGGTCAAGAGTGTAAATGAAGAGATCATTGAGTTGGAAGAAGATGAAACAGAAGAGAGAAGAGAAGAAGAAAGAAAGGACACTTTTCCTTTTCTAACAAATCAGGAGAAACCAATGGATTTCACAGATTTATTCAAAATGGTTGATAATGAAGCTCCTTGGGAACAAATTCTACAGAAAATAGCAGTTTACACCAAATCAGATGAAGGAACCTCTACAAAAAGAAGACGTAGAGAGGATGAGGAAGAAAAGTGTATAACTGTTAAGAAAGAATCATTCCCACCAAAAGCAGCAGATCCAGGCAGTTTTTCTATCCCTTGCATTATAGGGAAGAAAAAGGTAAAGAAAGCTCTCCTTGATTTAGGCTCAAGTGTTAACTTGATGCCTTATTCTCTATTGGAGCAAATTGGCCATGTTGAAATAAAACCTGTAAAGGTTAATCTTGTAATGGCTGATGGATCTTCAAAGGAGCCATGTGGGATTGCAGAAGACATTGTAGTTTGTGTTGGCAAACTTCAGTTCTTGGCAGACTTTGTGGTGATGAAGATGGAAACCGAGAAGATACCTTTTATACTTGGAAGACCGTTTATGAAAACGGCCAGGGCTATCATAGATGTGAATGAAGGTATAGTGGTTCTCCAAGACGGAGAGGAGAGAGTGGTGGTGGATGTCTTCAAAGATGAAACACAAGCAAAGGAGGAAGAAGCCAGTTATAAAGCTGCATTTCGAGATGCACCCATAACTAGAGGTAAAAATAAAAATCTTGAGGTTTCTGATAACCATTGTTTGTATTTTCAGGCACCCAAGGTAGAAGAGATTGGAAAAGGAGAAGAAGTTCCTAGAGACTGGAAAAAATTAAAACTCCAACTTGGCATACCTGTAAGACTCAAGAACAAGTTGTGGGTTATAAAAGGCTTTAAAGAGAAGGAGATGATAGAGATAGAGTCTCCATATTCTAGAGAGTCCAAAACAGTCCAAAGGAAGCAGTTGAAAGGTTGGTGGAAGGACTACATCAATTATAAAGAAGATGGAACATGAGCTTTAACAGGGTCAAGCTAGTGACGTTAAAGAAGCGCTTGCTGGGAGGCAACCCAGTAGATTTACAAACTTTTGATTTGGTTTTATAATTTGTAATTTGTGAACATTATTCTGGACATTATTTTGTTGGATTTAGCATCTACTGAAGGATGCTAGGTGGTTAAGTATCTACTGAAGGATACTAAGTTTGTAACACCTACTGATGGGTGTTGGTGAGAAGATTTTGCACCTACTGATGGGTGCTGGTAAGTTTGAAACACCTACTGATGGGTGTTGGTGGATTTTGGGTCAGGCTCGTGACGTTAAACAAGCGCTACCTGGGAGGCAACCCAGTTGATAGATTGTTTTCTGTTTGTTTATTTTAGTTAGGGTTTGCATAAGCATTTTTAACATTGAATTGCAGGGAACCAGTGAGGGGTATGTCTAGGAGGCACGTAGGTAAAGAAAAGAAGGAGAAGAGCACATCACGCAAGTGCCGCTGAGCGGTATTTTACCGCTGAGCGGTACTCTCGCAGAATGGGCTTTAGTTCCCCTTAGCAGGACCCGAGCCCATTAGGGTATTTTTATACCCTAAGCTGTGCATAAGCTTCTATTTTCAGGCTCTTCTCTGCACACACACTCCCACATACCTTTTCCAAGGTTCTCCACATCTTTTCCCTATTCCCTCTTAAGAAAATCTCCCTTTCGCTCACTTTCTCACTAGTTTTCCATCTAAGTTTGGGGTTGGGAGAGAGCATCATTGAAGGGGATGATTTCTTCATTGTGGTTTACTAATGCTTAACAATGTATCTGTTGGTTTTGTGAATTATGTTTGATGCAGGGATGGCCTCCTCATCGGGCAAAAAGAATCAAGACTATAAGATCCAAGAAGAAGGAAGATACAGAGGACATCTCAGACTGATGAGGAGCTCAGATAGCATTTGCTGATGAATGCTATCATATGCTTATGCTTTTGTTGGTTTAAGTTTTCTGAACTTATTTGTTTTTGTTTTTAGATTAGGGTTTGATGTACTCTATTGGAAACCTGGTTTTTGTGATGGTTTGCTATTAACTGTGATTGTTTAATAAGTAATACTTCATGATGCTTATTGATTGATTGATGTTGAGATAGATGTGCACATAAAATTCTTATACAGGTGATTCACAAGCTTTGTGAACAAATGCATGATATCATGATTGTGATTGTGAAATTAAGCAGGATGTGTATGTCAAATGTGAATGAGCTTATATGTGAGGTTTTGAGCTCCAGAGTTGTTATTGTTGAATGCTATTACTTTGAAAGCATGAATGACTTTGCCCAGGTTTTCTATGATTGAATCAATTGCTTGTTTTGCATCATATGATCAAAGGCCGTGTTTTTGAAACCCTTTTTATTGGCCAAATTCATAAAGTTAGCCTTCTAAAAGAGAACACGTTGTGTTCTATCCTTTGAACCCTTAGCCTTAAATATACACTGAACACCCTTGATTGAAAATCTTTACCTTGAGTTAAGTAGAAGATCTTGTGTGGTATTGTTAAATGTTCAAGTTTGGGGTTATTGGGGAAACATGAAAAAGGAAAAAGCATTGAGCTAACAGCTAAAAAGTAAGAATATGCAAAGAAAAGAAAAGAAAAAGAAGCAAAGCTCAATGCAAATGCAAAAGCAAAGGCAAAAGAAAGTTGGGAATGAATAAGAAGATTGTGTTGTTATGATTCTCTTAACTCAAGGATTTTGTGATCCAAAAAAACCAATTTTCTTGTTAGCCCAGCCACATTATAAGCCATTGAAAAGTCCTTGTGATGATGCATGCTTGTGAATGTATTTGATTGTGGTTAAATGAAAGGCAAAGTTGATTCATGTGATTGTGATAGTGGAGTGAATGAGTGAAACACTTTACCTCTTATACACTTGTGTGTTGAGTGAAACACTTTACCTAGTGAGGAAATATTCCATAAGCACATGAACATCCATGCTTAATTGATTGATCATTCATGAAAAATAGCATTTGTTGGAATTTAAATGACTTTGTGAACACTAAAGCATGTGCACATCTTGATTGAACTCTTGGTCTTAAGTTTGAGTGAAGTTATTACTTATCTTGAAAAGAGGATTTTGAATGAGTGAACCATCATATGAATTGGTTGGAGATGGAGTTACATTTTATTTGCTTGAGGACAAGCAAAGTTCTAAGTTTGGGGTTGTGATAACAGTTGAAAAACTGTTATTTTCATGCTTAAAGTTGATACTAAAAGCAACCTTTAGACTTAGAAACTAGCTTGAAATCATGCTTTTTGTTTATATTTTCAGAAATAAGAGAGCTGGACAGGTTTATGCTTGATTTAAGTGTTCTTGTGCAGGTTTTGAGGTGAATTTGGTGAAAGAAGTGAAGAATAAGAGAGAGGACATTAGAAAAGACAAGAAAGAGTGCAAAAAGGAGAAGTCGAAGGCACCGCTCAGCGGCAAACTACCGCTGAGCGGCACTCAAGAGGTGACGTTGGAACCGCTGAGGGGCAAAATGGCCGCTGAGGGGAAGAAAGAAGACGCGCAATCACCGCTGAGCGGTAAATACCGCTGAGCGGCACTTTTTGGGCTTGGACTTTTGTAATCTTTTGTAACTCTAGATTAGTATATAAGGGCTTGCACGTCCTATAGTTAGGCATCTTTGGCAGAAACGAGGCAAACACTCTCTCTTTCACCCCTTTGAAGGAGGATCTTGGATGCTCAGGCTACCTCTTCACCTTTATTGGGTTTATTCTTTCATACTTTCATTGTAATTCATCTAGGTTCACCATGAATATGGTGAACTAAACCTTGTATGTTTGTTGGGGAGTCAAAGTAATCTCTTGAAGCTCTCATATATGGATTTGTTGAGTACATCTTTGAATTAAGACATATGCTTTCTTTCATCATTAGTTAGGGTTTTTCCTCTTTGCTCAATGCTTGCATTGTTTAACTCATTCTAATGCATGATTATTGGTTTTGTTGATACGGACACGTACGGGGAAATCTAGATCCGGGGAATTTCTCCCAATATTATACTGACAATATTATATTGGTTGCCTTTAAGCTCCTGCACTCATGAACTAATCATTAGGAATGCTAGGAATTGTATGAACTATTTGATTAGGGAGAAGCCATCTAGAATGGTACATTAGAGAGTGGCATTAACAATGATGATTTGAATGTTGAATTCCTAAAATATATGAGAGTGGATGAGATGAAATTGACCCCAACAACATATTCATTCATATATTTCCTTGAAAGTGTTTATCTTTTGTCTTTGTCATTGATCAATTCATGCATACATATTTAATTTTCGTCTTTGCATATTAAACTTCAATTATTGTGTTCTTAAGTCTTAGCTAATCAACAAATCACATAACTAAACTAGGCCGTGAGTCCTTTGGGAGAACGATACTTGGTCTTACCAAGTTTATTACTTGAAACGATTCGGTCATACTTGCCGATTGTGAAACAAGTTTGTGACATCATATTTTGGTGCTTACAAATTTGTCCATCAAGTTTTTGGCGCCGTTGCCGGGGATTCATGGTTTAACTGGTTAATTTGTGTGATTATTGATTATCTTTGACTTTAATTTGAATTTTTGTTTTTATTTTTCTGTTTTTATTGTATTTTATCTTTTTATCTTTTTAGGTTAGATTTTATTTTATTTTATTAGATTTTATCTTTTTATCTTTTTAGGTTAGATTTTATTTTATTCTTATTCTATCTTTTAGGTTAGGTTAGATTTTATTTTATTTTATCTTTTAGATTAGATTTTATTTTTTAGATTAGGTTTTATTCTATTTTATTTGATTCTATCTTCTAAATCTTTTATCTTCTTATATCTTTTCAATCTTTATTTTCTTCTATATCTTTTTGTGCTAACAAATCTTTTCTAGGGTTTTGTTTTCTTGTGCATGCAGGAGGCAATTCGAACTAGAAGTAAGAAAACAACAGAACCACTACTTGAAGGGCTAGACGAGAGTAGAAGGAGGAGAAGAATCAGAACGTCCAGAGAATTTTTCCCTTCTCCTGAAACTCTCCTACAATCATCACCACAAGGTTCTGTTCATAGCACAGGGAGTATGGAGAACAATAATAATGCTAGAAGAACTCTTGCAGATTACACTAATCTTGCTGGACCTCAGCACTTCAATAGCATAGCTCGACCTAGAGTCAATGCAGCCAACATGGAGGTCAAACCAGCATTAATTCAACTGGTAAAGAGTAATCAATTTAATGGGTTATCACATGAAAGCCCATATGAGCACCTTACAACATTTAATGAGATCTGTAACACGGTCAAGATTAATGGGGTGCCAGACGAAGCTATCAAACTTAGCTTGTTTCCTTTCTCATTGGGAGGCAATGCTAAGCTTTGGTTGAACTCTTTTCCAGAAGAAAGTTTCACGGAGTGGGAAGCAGTGGTTGCAAAGTTTTTGAATAAATACTTCCCAGAATCTAAAGTGACTAAGGGAAAGCAAGAGATATCTTCATTCAAGCAGGGCATGGAAGAATCACTTGGACATGCATGGGATAGGTATAAAAGCTTGTTACGTAAAACTCCCACGCATGGCTTTGAAGATCAAGAAGTAGTCCTAACTTTCCTTGGAGGGCTTGGTTCACAAACCAAGATGATGCTAGATGCCTCAGCTGGAGGCAATATCAAATGGAAGACTCCAGAGGAAGCAACTGAAATCATTGAAAATATGGCTACAAGTGATAATGAGCTGCACAATGAAAGAGGAGCTCCTATGCCACAGAAAGGGGTTCTACAATTACAAACGCATGATGCTCTGCTAGCACAGAATAAAATTCTAACTCAACAGCTAGAGACTCTGACAAAAACTTTGGCTCAATTACCTAAAGAGTTGAAGTCTGCTGCCCAGATACAAACCCAGTTGTGCGAACTATGTGGAGGTGATCACATAAATGGCCAGTGTGCTTTTCCAGTGGAGGCCGTGGAGGATGTTAACTTCATGGCTAATCAGTTTCCATACCGTCAAGGGAATTATAATCAGGGTTGGAAACCACATCCAAGCATTGGCCAAGGACAAACTGGGCAGGCTAATCAGTATAATAAGCAGCAGCAGCAACCAACCTTGTGGCAACAATTATCTATGCTTAATGACAGATCAACAAGGTTGGAAGAAACTCTTCAGCAATTCATCCAGAAAACTGAATCTTCTCAAAAGAGCACTGAAGCTGCTATAAAGAATTTGGAGATTCAGATGGGTCAGATCACCAAGCAATTGGAAGAAAGACCCAACAGAAACTTTGGGGCTAATACTGAGGTTAACCCCAGAGAAGAGTGCAAAGTGGTCAAGAGTGTAAATGAAGAGATCATTGAGTTGGAAGAAGATGAAACAGAAGAGAGAAGAGAAGAAGAAAGAAAGGACACTTTTCCTTTTCTAACAAATCAGGAGAAACCAATGGATTTCACAGATTTATTCAAAATGGTTGATAATGAAGCTCCTTGGGAACAAATTCTACAGAAAATAGCAGTTTACACCAAATCAGATGAAGGAACCTCTACAAAAAGAAGACGTAGAGAGGATGAGGAAGAAAAGTGTATAACTGTTAAGAAAGAATCATTCCCACCAAAAGCAGCAGATCCAGGCAGTTTTTCTATCCCTTGCATTATAGGGAAGAAAAAGGTAAAGAAAGCTCTCCTTGATTTAGGCTCAAGTGTTAACTTGATGCCTTATTCTCTATTGGAGCAAATTGGCCATGTTGAAATAAAACCTGTAAAGGTTAATCTTGTAATGGCTGATGGATCTTCAAAGGAGCCATGTGGGATTGCAGAAGACATTGTAGTTTGTGTTGGCAAACTTCAGTTCTTGGCAGACTTTGTGGTGATGAAGATGGAAACCGAGAAGATACCTTTTATACTTGGAAGACCGTTTATGAAAACGGCCAGGGCTATCATAGATGTGAATGAAGGTATAGTGGTTCTCCAAGACGGAGAGGAGAGAGTGGTGGTGGATGTCTTCAAAGATGAAACACAAGCAAAGGAGGAAGAAGCCAGTTATAAAGCTGCATTTCGAGATGCACCCATAACTAGAGGTAAAAATAAAAATCTTGAGGTTTCTGATAACCATTGTTTGTATTTTCAGGCACCCAAGGTAGAAGAGATTGGAAAAGGAGAAGAAGTTCCTAGAGACTGGAAAAAATTAAAACTCCAACTTGGCATACCTGTAAGACTCAAGAACAAGTTGTGGGTTATAAAAGGCTTTAAAGAGAAGGAGATGATAGAGATAGAGTCTCCATATTCTAGAGAGTCCAAAACAGTCCAAAGGAAGCAGTTGAAAGGTTGGTGGAAGGACTACATCAATTATAAAGAAGATGGAACATGAGCTTTAACAGGGTCAAGCTAGTGACGTTAAAGAAGCGCTTGCTGGGAGGCAACCCAGTAGATTTACAAACTTTTGATTTGGTTTTATAATTTGTAATTTGTGAACATTATTCTGGACATTATTTTGTTGGATTTAGCATCTACTGAAGGATGCTAGGTGGTTAAGTATCTACTGAAGGATACTAAGTTTGTAACACCTACTGATGGGTGTTGGTGAGAAGATTTTGCACCTACTGATGGGTGCTGGTAAGTTTGAAACACCTACTGATGGGTGTTGGTGGATTTTGGGTCAGGCTCGTGACGTTAAACAAGCGCTACCTGGGAGGCAACCCAGTTGATAGATTGTTTTCTGTTTGTTTATTTTAGTTAGGGTTTGCATAAGCATTTTTAACATTGAATTGCAGGGAACCAGTGAGGGGTATGTCTAGGAGGCACGTAGGTAAAGAAAAGAAGGAGAAGAGCACATCACGCAAGTGCCGCTGAGCGGTATTTTACCGCTGAGCGGTACTCTCGCAGAATGGGCTTTAGTTCCCCTTAGCAGGACCCGAGCCCATTAGGGTATTTTTATACCCTAAGCTGTGCATAAGCTTCTATTTTCAGGCTCTTCTCTGCACACACACTCCCACATACCTTTTCCAAGGTTCTCCACATCTTTTCCCTATTCCCTCTTAAGAAAATCTCCCTTTCACTCACTTTCTCACTAGTTTTCCATCTAAGTTTGGGGTTGGGAGAGAGCATCATTGAAGGGGATGATTTCTTCATTGTGGTTTACTAATGCTTAACAATGTATCTGTTGGTTTTGTGAATTATGTTTGATGCAGGGATGGCCTCCTCATCGGGCAAAAAGAATCAAGACTATAAGATCCAAGAAGAAGGAAGATACAGAGGACATCTCAGACTGATGAGGAGCTCAGATAGCATTTGCTGATGAATGCTATCATATGCTTATGCTTTTGTTGGTTTAAGTTTTCTGAACTTATTTGTTTTTGTTTTTAGATTAGGGTTTGATGTACTCTATTGGAAACCTGGTTTTTGTGATGGTTTGCTATTAACTGTGATTGTTTAATAAGTAATACTTCATGATGCTTATTGATTGATTGATGTTGAGATAGATGTGCACATAAAATTCTTATACAGGTGATTCACAAGCTTTGTGAACAAATGCATGATATCATGATTGTGATTGTGAAATTAAGCAGGATGTGTATGTCAAATGTGAATGAGCTTATATGTGAGGTTTTGAGCTCCAGAGTTGTTATTGTTGAATGCTATTACTTTGAAAGCATGAATGACTTTGCCCAGGTTTTCTATGATTGAATCAATTGCTTGTTTTGCATCATATGATCAAAGGCCGTGTTTTTGAAACCCTTTTTATTGGCCAAATTCATAAAGTTAGCCTTCTAAAAGAGAACACGTTGTGTTCTATCCTTTGAACCCTTAGCCTTAAATATACACTGAACACCCTTGATTGAAAATCTTTACCTTGAGTTAAGTAGAAGATCTTGTGTGGTATTGTTAAATGTTCAAGTTTGGGGTTATTGGGGAAACATGAAAAAGGAAAAAGCATTGAGCTAACAGCTAAAAAGTAAGAATATGCAAAGAAAAGAAAAGAAAAAGAAGCAAAGCTCAATGCAAATGCAAAAGCAAAGGCAAAAGAAAGTTGGGAATGAATAAGAAGATTGTGTTGTTATGATTCTCTTAACTCAAGGATTTTGTGATCCAAAAAAACCAATTTTCTTGTTAGCCCAGCCACATTATAAGCCATTGAAAAGTCCTTGTGATGATGCATGCTTGTGAATGTATTTGATTGTGGTTAAATGAAAGGCAAAGTTGATTCATGTGATTGTGATAGTGGAGTGAATGAGTGAAACACTTTACCTCTTATACACTTGTGTGTTGAGTGAAACACTTTACCTAGTGAGGAAATATTCCATAAGCACATGAACATCCATGCTTAATTGATTGATCATTCATGAAAAATAGCATTTGTTGGAATTTAAATGACTTTGTGAACACTAAAGCATGTGCACATCTTGATTGAACTCTTGGTCTTAAGTTTGAGTGAAGTTATTACTTATCTTGAAAAGAGGATTTTGAATGAGTGAACCATCATATGAATTGGTTGGAGATGGAGTTACATTTTATTTGCTTGAGGACAAGCAAAGTTCTAAGTTTGGGGTTGTGATAACAGTTGAAAAACTGTTATTTTCATGCTTAAAGTTGATACTAAAAGCAACCTTTAGACTTAGAAACTAGCTTGAAATCATGCTTTTTGTTTATATTTTCAGAAATAAGAGAGCTGGACAGGTTTATGCTTGATTTAAGTGTTCTTGTGCAGGTTTTGAGGTGAATTTGGTGAAAGAAGTGAAGAATAAGAGAGAGGACATTAGAAAAGACAAGAAAGAGTGCAAAAAGGAGAAGTCGAAGGCACCGCTCAGCGGCAAACTACCGCTGAGCGGCACTCAAGAGGTGACGTTGGAACCGCTGAGGGGCAAAATGGCCGCTGAGGGGAAGAAAGAAGACGCGCAATCACCGCTGAGCGGTAAATACCGCTGAGCGGCACTTTTTGGGCTTGGACTTTTGTAATCTTTTGTAACTCTAGATTAGTATATAAGGGCTTGCACGTCCTATAGTTAGGCATCTTTGGCAGAAACGAGGCAAACACTCTCTCTTTCACCCCTTTGAAGGAGGATCTTGGATGCTCAGGCTACCTCTTCACCTTTATTGGGTTTATTCTTTCATACTTTCATTGTAATTCATCTAGGTTCACCATGAATATGGTGAACTAAACCTTGTATGTTTGTTGGGGAGTCAAAGTAATCTCTTGAAGCTCTCATATATGGATTTGTTGAGTACATCTTTGAATTAAGACATATGCTTTCTTTCATCATTAGTTAGGGTTTTTCCTCTTTGCTCAATGCTTGCATTGTTTAACTCATTCTAATGCATGATTATTGGTTTTGTTGATACGGACACGTACGGGGAAATCTAGATCCGGGGAATTTCTCCCAATATTATACTGACAATATTATATTGGTTGCCTTTAAGCTCCTGCACTCATGAACTAATCATTAGGAATGCTAGGAATTGTATGAACTATTTGATTAGGGAGAAGCCATCTAGAATGGTACATTAGAGAGTGGCATTAACAATGATGATTTGAATGTTGAATTCCTAAAATATATGAGAGTGGATGAGATGAAATTGACCCCAACAACATATTCATTCATATATTTCCTTGAAAGTGTTTATCTTTTGTCTTTGTCATTGATCAATTCATGCATACATATTTAATTTTCGTCTTTGCATATTAAACTTCAATTATTGTGTTCTTAAGTCTTAGCTAATCAACAAATCACATAACTAAACTAGGCCGTGAGTCCTTTGGGAGAACGATACTTGGTCTTACCAAGTTTATTACTTGAAACGATTCGGTCATACTTGCCGATTGTGAAACAAGTTTGTGACATCATATTTTGGTGCTTACAAATTTGTCCATCAATTCCTCTGAACCGCGCAGTATGTCTTCTTTTTTTAGTTTCATTGACGGTAGGATTTAAGGATTATTAGAATCAATCTCCAAAGTTGAAAAATCAATCCACTGGTAATCAATCTCTAAAGTTGAAAAATCAATCCACTGGTCGATGCGGGCCTGCAACGTGAAACAAAAGAGCATATAAAATAGGAAAAGGAAAAGAAGTGTGGAAAAAGAGGATAAATCAAATAGACTGGAAGAAGTTGGGTAACGAGGTAGTGAGATTGAGGTGCAATTGAGAGAGAGAGAGAGTAAGAAGGGGATGATGATGATGATGATGAAAAGCAGGGGAGTTGTGGAGGAGTGGAAAAGGGGCCGTGTGGGTTGAGATTATATAGAAAAGAGAGAGAATGGGTGGGAGTAGTGTGTAAGTTCAATGATGAATTTATGTCAGCAAGGCCAGTTATCTCAATCATGACATTTGCCCCCAAAATAATACCACCTACCTCTTTATCAATGGGAGTAGACAGGTACAATGTGTTGTCACCATTGAGCCGAGCAACTGCAGGAAAGAAAAGAGGCTGATTTGAATTGAATACATAGTTAGGGAAAACAAGTGAACCACACAAGCTAGAAAGAGAAGATCATAAAACAAAAACAGATGTAAGATTGGGTATGAAAATTGATGAAGTTGAAAAAAAATAAAAATAGAAAAGTGTAAAAATATAATATTTGAATTGAATAGATGACACCAACATTCTCTAATTTTTCTTCTAAATTACGCCGAGATTCCATTTATGTTAAAATTGTATAAAACAATCTCCTTATTATAAAAAAGCATTACTTATAAATAAAATAACCTAGAAAAGCTAGTGATAAAGTAATAAGAAATAACTCAAATGATATAATATGAAAGTCAATAAAATAATCTAAAATATCTTTCAAATAGTAAAATTTGTAAACTAATGGCAATTCAGTTTGTACAAACTGAAAAAGATCGAACCAATCTTGTTATTACGCAGAAGATTATTAGAATAAACTGGTAGTTCCATCTTTAAAATATTATTTTTCTTGAAAAATAGTTTCGAAAACAATAATAGACCATACATCTAACCTCTATAGTATTTATAAATCCTTGAAAGTAGTCTTTCCACATTAACAAAATACGTACGCATTGAAGTTTTCACGAATAAATAAATTTGTGTACTAGTAAACAAAATGAATGTATACCAAAATCATCCTTGTATAAGTTTCAACGCTCGCAAAATCACCAAAATAGCTAAGAACTCACTATAACAGAAATAAGATAGAAGCCAACTCTTACCAAAAGACGCAACAAAATCATAAGCTCTTAAAGACTATGGAATAATTTTCAGTTGAAGCACGTAGCATCCAGAAGAGGCTCTCCCTCAAATGGTTCATAATCCTCAATCATCCGATTTCGTCATAGATGTCAACCTTGGTCCACTCGTATAGCTCCATATCATAACACTCGTCAATCACAAATTGTGGAATCTCTTGCCTACGCAAAAGCCACAACCCCTTCACCTTAAATGGTGTTTGTGATCCAATTACAAGCATGTTTCCAAAAGCATACTTGCGAGCCAGATCCATCTGCTGAAGAAAACCACCAACCGTGTTTAATGCACAAAGGAAACAATGTTTTCGTCGTAGTATTTGTAATCACAGAACCAGAGAGAATAACCCTCTAGATCATACATGTCCCAAAATCCTGCAAGTTCACAAGGAGGATTTAACTTGATAAGATATCTACCATCTCATATCAGCTGACTTTGAGACTCTTCGCTAAATAATAGTAACAAATCATGATGAAGAAAGCAAGGAGCTTTCGAAAACATGTGACATACTACCTCCTAGCAACGACAAAAATAAAACACAAAAGGCCATCATAATACCTTTGATTGCAACCTCGCGGAAGTTGGTCTTGGTGTTTGAGTAGAGTCTTTTCCACTCATCCAATATCATCTTGCTTGGAGGAAGAAGATCAAGGGCATTTTTGGGTTTGGGCTTAGGATCCTCGTCTTCTCCCTCTTCTTTGGGCTTCTCTAGCTCTGGCTTAGCCACTTTCTTCGACTCATCCTTAGGTTTGGGTTTCGACTCCTTAGGCTGGGCAGGCTTCTTCGTAGATTGAACAGGTGGAACAACGTCGGTTTGCTTAATGCGAGCAAGGGAGGGGAGCAATGGTGGAGAACATGGCGCAACGAAGGTAAGACCGTGGCGAAGGTACAAACCACTATGAACGAGCAAGGGAGGACCGAAGGAGGCGGTCAAAAATGTGATGGAGGTAGGGCGAGTGCCGTAATGGAGGCGCGACGAGCAGCGATAGGGGAGGCATGGCAAGCAGCGGCAGCAGTGGTGGAGATGCAAAGGAAGAAGAAAGCTGAACGCAGCGAAGCTTTTGGATGTAGCGGCGATAGCAGAAGAACGAAGAAACACAGTGCGCATAGGGTTTATTATGAAAATATAAAAGCAATATTGCTTCAGTTATATCTTAATCGAGGTAATCAAACCATACTGCCCCTTGTTATTCACCTGACCCGTTGCCTAAACATGAACCATACGTCTTGAGTGCAAGGGCAACCAGTGCTGTAACATCCCATAAAATACAGTAATAAACCATATAAAATAGAATATTTACATATATTAATATATCAATTCAGTCTTACATTTAAAGAGGTAAAGTACACTCTTAGCCGAACGGCCTTACATAAGCAAACACAAATAAAGGTGTTCAATCTAAGACTTCCTGTCCGAACGGTTTACAAAATATAAATACCTAACGGCCAAAAATAAGCAAAAAGGGAAGGGGGTCGTCCTAATACAGCATGCTAACATTCTAAATTAACTAATAACCGAACGTCCTACTGTTCGGCCTTCACTTCTATATCAACGAGATTCTCTTCCTCCAAAATCCCTTCCGCAAGCGTCTCTTCCAGCAACGCCTCTCCATCTGCTCACATCCACACGGATGATCATTGCAAGGACAAGGACGGACATACAGAGACAGGGCAACACAATGAAAAACGAAGGGTAAGCTTATTGAATTTAATTCAAGTAATAACATGCATTTCATAACACAACAAACATATCAAATATTTCACAACATATAATTCAATCAATTCTTTAACTCAATCAATTCCTGATACTAGACTGACTGTCCGGACTGTATGAATTCGGTGTAGCTACGACGTTCGTGCACCCAGGTGGAGTAGTTGGAATTCTCATCAGCTACCACCCGAGGTTAGTCCGTTCCGTCCAAAGTACATTTATGGACTAAGACCTGTCGTTCCCACACATGACATACTCCCCTCTACGTGAGGACGAGCACTCACGGAACATCAGGATGAATCGCCACCTAAGCTTTTTCCACATTCACACTTTACAATTCCAACTTTCATCCAAGAGTCGTTCCTCCCTGGAACGCTCGTTCAAAATACACAACCATTATTTCATCTCATATACTGTTCATCCTTTATAACCTTTCAATTTAATATTATTTTCGTCATCAGATCCAAGTTCATAAAATGACGAGCGTTCAGCCCGCTTTATAACATTGACAAACGTTAAAAACGAGACCGAGGAATCCTCTTTTCAGAACAGAACAAAACCGACACATATTATTTGACGAACGTCATTACCAATTGAATCAGTTGAGTGAACTGACTCTAGGAATTTTCCAATCAACACTCAGAATAAATTAAGTACCATGGCGCTAGGCCGAATCCAGATGGATAGAAACACCCCTAGACGAGTGAACGACCATACCGAGAACAATGCAATTATAGAAACCGACTGGCAGTCAATGACCGAACGCGGTACGTACTTACTGAAAGTTTGGACGAACGCTATTTCCAACCATTTGGTAATTAAAGGCCAGGACGAGCGTTCGGTATAAGACCGAGCGCCACTCATAACGAACGCTTTGGGTCGAGACCCATCACTGATTCGAATTAAAAATAGAAATTTATATAAGACGAGATGATAAAGTTAGATTTTTAAGAATGACCAAGTGTCCGAATGTATATTTTCAAGCTTCTCAACTCCTCACTTAACACTCAGAGCATCTACGTTTGCCGAACACTCAACCGTAGGACTAATATAAGAGGGCGTTCGTCCTCAACTAGAATTCTTTCCGAATGAAGAATTCAATTTCAAATAAAGTTTAATAACAACGCCGAACAGTCAAGGACCGTTCAATGACGTACATACTTTATCATAGGGAATTTCATACTTAAAGATTCATTTACATTTACTCATTTTCAGCATATACATTTCATACTTCCAAATACTCATACCATAGTTCATCACATCTTCACCATACCTCAGTTCATACTTATGACCATATATAAAAATCAAATATCACAGATCATGCTTCATGCAAATCACAGAACATCCATTCAGCACAATACAACATACGAATTAAATTGAATAAGCTTCCCTTACCTGGATTAGTGGTGAACGTTCTAAGAGTATAATTTTTGGTTGTCCGTATACAGCTTTCTACCCCAACGATTTCTTAATTCTTCCAACTAAAAGTCTAACTAGAAATATAAAAAAGAATTTAGATGGTACCCTTGCATGCAACCAAAACTTGGTTTTGCATGTAACCCAAGAACGAACGATTAGAGATGAGAACTTACCAGCTTCAGACTCTGAAACTGTTCGGTCCAAACTGAAGCTTACGACGCCGGGAGTACTTCTATGGTTTCTGAGTGATGAACGGAGAAGAAAAAGGGTGAGTTTCAGTAGAGAGAAGGAAGAGTTTTCTAGAGAGAAGGAGGAGAAAATGGAAGTCTGAGTTTAGGAAGAAGAAGGTGCGTACAGGAGAGTGGGCAGCGTTTTTCAGAAAATCATTTTTGTTTACCCCACGTCCAAACGGTCGTGCGCTCTCCCTATTGACACCTGCACTCCACTAACTGACTTCCTAAGCTTCTACTGTGACACTTGGCGTTAGTGCAGAGAGTGTGTGAGTGCGTTTTAATGGTTCTGAGCAGGGTTTTGGGTATAATAAATGGAATTAGACAGGTGGGGTTTGGGTGCATTTAATGATACTAACAGGTGGCTTTGGAGGCATTTTAATAGGTCCTGACAAGTGCCGTAGATGTTTTTCACATGATTTAGCGGGAAAATGCGAAACATTATACATCGATTCTTATATTAACTGAGGTAATATACACTTTATGCCTCGGCTCCTCTTGAACCGAGGCCTATAAGTTCAATGAAATTGCAAAAATACCACCGCGTTTTCATCTGTTTTGGTTTTCGTAAAACCGATGCCTATAGGGTGCGTTAGAAAACAGTTTTTTTACTAGTGAAAATAAATAAAAAAATTGAAGAGATAAAAATTAATTTAAAAAAGGTTTAGAATATCTCAATATGTATCTTTAACCATAAAAAATAGAAATCACATAAAAAATATTATATAAATACGTGCAAATCATATTTTAGATATTCCATATTATTTTATTAAAATATATTCCAATTAGTTTTTTCGAAAGTAATTTAAATGTAAGAATTTATTGTACATTTTTAATTAAAATACAAAAAGCTAAAGTTATTTCATATGGCTTTTGCACCAAACTAGGCAAATATGCCATCTTTATTACCAAAATGGACAAATTTTGACCCAAAGTGAAGTCGTGGGGGGCCAAAACAACTTCAATCGAAGAAGTCGTGCCCCCCCTGCACGACTTCACCCTGTTCATTTGACCAGGGTTGAAGTCGTGCACCCCAAAAACGACTTTAGGGTATGGTAATCGATTACCATACATGTTGTAATCGATTACCATACCGTTTTTAATAAAAAAAATAAAAAAAAAATTGAAATCGTAGGGGGGTTTACGACTTCAATAAAAGAAGTCGTGCACCCCCAACACAACTTTACTTTCTTATTATTTTTAACTTTAATTAATTAAAATCATTTACAATTTCTAAAAAATATTTTTAAATGTATTTAAAATAATTAAAATTATATCTAATTAATAATAAAAAAATTTCAATATTATTAAATAAATAAATTTCATACTTTTAATTATTTTTGTAATTAAATTAAACTTTTTATAAAAGAATTTCAATTAAATAATTTATAACTATAATTATCTAATTAAAAATTCAAAAAAAATTATATTTTATTATAATTTATTGTTTTTAATTTTTATTATTATAGTATATTATTTTACAAAATTATAATTAATTAATAATAATTTCTTTCATTATAAACTATTTAAATTAATAAAATTATTAAATATAAACTAATTAAATTAATAAAATATCCAGTGTAACAGGCTGAACAACAGATAAACTCTCAAAACATGAATCAATTTCAAATTCAGAAACAATATCAACCACAGATTCAGATTCATGTTCAGTGCATGGAGAATAAACATACGAATTTGATATCAAAAATTGATTCTCATCATGCAGAGAGGAAGAATTAAAAACAGACTCATCAACAATACAATCAACAACATACCTATCAACAACATATTCATCAACAGCATAGTCAAAATTAGGTATGTTTACCTCCACTTCCTTGAAGATTGGTAGACTGTGGGGAAATGAAGGTGGTCTACCTGGTTCAGAATTACTGCTTATTTCTGCCTGTTCCTCAAGATCTTTATCAGTCTCCTCAGATGCAAGAGTAAGGACATCTGAAGGTGGGAAAGTAGGTTTCACAGTGGTAAGCTCATAACTCTGCTCCCCATCTCCTATGTGGATGCCACCATCATCATCTGGAATCCAAACAGTCTGAAATGATGACTCTGACTCTTGAGACTGTTCCTCAGTGAGTTGAGTGGCCATCTGCCCTATCTGATCAGTCATACTCTGAATGGCAGCTCCTATTTCTTGCTGGAACTGCATGTTCTCTTGCTGAAACTGAAGGTTCTGCATGGTCATCTGCTCCAACAACTCCTGCAATGTAGGCTCAGAAGTAGAAGGTTGAGGAGCTATTTGGGCAGGAGCATCATATTGCTGACTTTGGTATTGCTGGACTGGTGGAGGCATGAAAGTACTCTGGAATGGTGGTTCTTGATAATGATGCTGTGGAGCATTATACCATTCCAAGGTAGGGTCATTCCATCCAAGACCGTTGCTGTAACCATACTGCACAAGGGAGAATTTGCTCAGAAACTGATGCTCAAGATATCCCCAATCGGTGACGGATCTCAGAGGGAGAGAGTCTTTCCAATCCTTAGCTGCTCCTTGTAATGAATGCGGAAATGCGCTCAAGAAAATGTAATCAAGAGGGACATCTGGAGGCTTCATTGAAGAGCACATGATGTGGAGCTCCTCCAAATGTCTGTGTGGGCATTCTCCTACAAAACCATGAAACTTAGGCAGCAAATGTATCAGTCCAGGGGTGAGATCGCAATGAAGATCATCCTCCTTAAGTGAAACCGGCTCACAAAGAGCACTATCAGAAATTAGAGGATGAGTCATATTGTTCTCAACATAGAAATCAGCAGAATATGAATTATAATCAGAGTAACATGCAGAAGGAGAATCATAATCAGAGGCACTCACAGAATAAGCACCATTCACATAACCAAAATAGGTAGACATGGAAAAAGAAAAATACTAAAAATTACGAAACAAATAAAACACAACACATTTATACATGCACCACACACACAAAACAGAACATCACATCACATCACATCACAACACAAGACAAAACACAACACACACAAACACAACAAAAAGACCTAAGACTAAACCATTGGTCCCCGGCAACGGCGCCATTTTGATGAGAGGGTCGCACCTCCCAACAAAAGTTGTGCATAAAAGAATGCAGTACAGTACTAGGCAGTGACTCCTAGGTCGTCTCTCAAGGACCAAATTTGGTTCAAGTCTCAGGTCAAACACGCAGTGGGGGGGGGGGGTTTTGAAAATGTTTTTGTGATTTGAAACGAACTGAATTAAAATTAGAAATTAAATGCAATCAAACATAATCGAAAGCATTAAAATGCATGAAAACATTAAACTGAACACAGCAACAGATAAATATCCCAACACAATTGAACATGCTATTCAATGCAACACTTAAACTAGAACATTAAATGCACAATGTTGTCATTTATCCCACACATTCACCACTAAAAAGATGAAAAGCATTTAATCATACAATATAAAATATTCCAAGGCAAAAGAAATAAAAGAAAATAAAACTTTTATACCATTAACCATGACCCACATTCTCTCCTCAAGCCAAATGTAAATTGGAATTGCTACTACAAATGGAATCCGTGATGAAGCACCCTCCTTTTCAGCTCAACCTTCCCGTCACCATCTTCCCCTAATTCATAAACATCAAGTCGTGACACCACTTTATCCAATAATGTGCTGTTGGAATGATGCACCCTCCACCGTAAACATGTGCTTCAAAAGAAAATAATGAAAAAAAAAAAAAACTTGAAAGCCGTGAGCTGATTCTCGTGACACCAACCCTTTTCTTCATCCTTTTTCATTCAATTAAAGACATAAAAGTCAATCCTCATTATTCCAATCCTATGATGTGTGCCTAATTTTTAAAGAAAGAAAATAAACCCCTGGACGTGACATCTTCCTGCCTCCAGCTCCACGGACACACCTTCTCTTCTCTCACTCCCAGCTCCACCTAATCTCTTCTTCAACTCTCCATTTTCTCTTAACGCTACTTGCAGCCGTGGCAGCAGTGTGCTATTGTCTCCAGCTCCCGTGCAGTACTCCTTCCAGCACAGATGGAAATGGCCGTGTGCATCACTTCTAATTAAAGAAAGGAGATAAATGAATCCCGTGCACCGTTCAAAAACCGTGAAAAGAAAGGAGGTTCTGGAATGAAACAAAAAAATTCGAGAGCTTGCAAAAAGGAAATGGAAAAAGAAAATTCAAATGTGTTTTTCATTCATCGCTCTCAACGCTCAAGACCGAGAGAAGAGCAACTCCCCAAAACAAAGGAGTAACCCGTGCCAGAAGCTAAGTGCCGAAAAAGTCATCCCTCTCAAGTGGCGGCTAGGGCTTTTCAAGAGCCGTGGGTCACCTTTAATAAGGGTGGGGTCCACACAAAAGAAAAACCTAGGTCTAAATCACTAACTTCTAATTTTTGGGTCTACTCTAATTTACCAAAAATTGACCCATAATGTAAGAGTTGATACAGAAATTCTAAACTACTGAATTACAATTTAATTAATTCAAAAATGTCTGTGTGGAGAGTCTTGAATTTATTCGGCATTCTTCCTGATGTCCCAAAATGTATTTCCGAAATTTTCCTGCACTTCAAAAATGCACTTAATCAGCTCAGAAAACCCAAATTAGCACAATTACAAATTTCCGACCAAATTAAGCAGAATTCGGAAAAACAGGGAAATAACAAGCAATTAAACACAATTCCCTGGTTTATTTAAGTGCAATAAACTAAATATAATTCAAGAAATAATGACTCATCACCCAGATAGGTTAGAATTATTAACTGATGATAGGGGTGCCATGCACATGTTGAACATTGCTAGGTTAAATGATGAAGTTCATCTGTATGTGGTTCATAATATGATGGAACCAGAAATAATAGAAATGATTGATTGGGTTGGTGGTGAAGTTGATGATGAAGTTGATGTTGCAACGCAAGTGGAGGAGGTTGAGGTTGTTGGTGATGGTCAAGTTGGAACAGAAATGGTGGAGGGTGAGGGGGATGCCCATGAGGGTGATGGTGAGGTTCATACTGAAGTTGGAACAGAAATGGTGGAGGGTGAGAGGGATGCCCATGATGGTGATGGTCTGGATCATACTGCAGTAGGAATAAAAATGGTTGAGGGTCAGGGTGATGCCCATGAGGGTGAAGGTGATGGGGTGATGCCCATGAGGGTGAAGGTGATGGGTATGAGGGTGATGGTGAGGATCATAGTGATGTTGGTAAAAAAATGGTTGAGGGTGAGAGTGATGGCCATGAGGGTGATGGTCAGGATGTTGACGTCCATGAGGTTGAGGATGGTGAGGTCCATCATGTAGAGGAAGCTGAGGTACATGATGTAGATGATTTTGAGCTAGAGGATTTAGGAGAGGATGATGATGTAGAGGACAGTGAGGGTGATGATGTAGAGGACAGTGAGGGTGATGATGTACATGAGGCAGAGACTAAGGACGAAGATGTAGATGTCAGTGAAGGAAGTCTAATTGATGTCAGCGTGCATTGTGACAGTGGGACTTGTAAAGGAAATGTGGGAGAACAAGGTTCCAATGCATTACTTGAGTTTGAACGGTCAACAGATAATGAATTTATTCATGATGTCTGTGGGTTGTCTGACAATGAGTGGCTATCAGAGGAGTTGATTAGTGGATCAGATAGTAAGGACAATGATGGGAGGACTAAGATAAGGTTTCCCACTTTTAGTATGCCTAAAACTTTGGTGGGTTATAAATGGGAAGTAGGAAGCTATTTTGCTGAGAAAAATGAATTCACAGAAGCCATAAGGACTTATGCACTAAGTAATGGGAGAAGTTTAAAATTTATTAAGAATGACAAGAAAAGGATTTCTGTGAGGTGCTTGGGTGGAAGAGGAAATTGTAAATGGTATGCGTATTGTTCCTTTAAGACTGATGTCAGTGCATGGCAACTGAGAAAAGTGTTTGATGTTCACAACTGTAGTAGAGATTTCAATGTAAAGTTGATGACTTCAAAGTGGTTGAGTCAAAGGATGGAGAAAACTGTGAGAGAAAATCCTACGATGAAGGTCATGGACATTAGGGACAAAGTTACTAGGAAATGGAATGTAGGAATTTCACGAAATATGTCTTTTAGGGTAAGAGCAATGGCAAAAGATAAGGTTGAAGGATCATTCAAAGATCAATATAGAAGACTTCATGATTATGGTCATGAGCTGCTGAAAACAAATCCAGGTACAACAGTACAAATTAAAGTTGATAACAGTAATGGTGAGGTCATATTCCAAAGCTTTTATGCATGCTTGAAGGCATGCAAGGATAGTTTCATTTGTTGTAGACCTATTATTGGCTTGGATGGATGCTTTCTGAAAAGCAAGTATGGAGGGGAGTTACTAACAGTAGTGGGAAGAGATGGAAACGACCAAATGTTGCCCATAGCATATGCTATTGTTGAGGTAGAAAACAAAGACTCCTGGACTTGGTTCTTGGAGCACCTTATTGAGGACCTTGGTGGGGCAGCTGTATGTGCAGGATGCACATTTATTTCAGACCAACAAAAGTTCAGTCAATGTTCAATATCTGCTACATATAACTGAATATCTTCATTAAACAAATGTTAATTAAAATATCTTGAATATGTCAAGGTCTTTTGCCAGCTATCCAAGATCTTCTACCTGGTGTAGAACAAAGATTTTGTGTTAGGCATTTATATTCAAACTTCAGAAAAAAATTTCCTGGAAAAAACCTTAAACGTCTCATGTGGCGGGCAGCAACAGCCACACACCCACAACAATGGGAGGCTGAAATGAGGAATATTAAAGACATCAATTTAGACGCATTTAAATATCTGCTTGCCATCCCACCTAGGTATGTATTAAGTCTTCTAATTATTAAGTCTTATAATTATTTAAATATTTGCTTGCCATGACACATACTTGACTAGTTATATTCACTTATCCCAGGTTTTGGTCAAGATCTAGATTCACCTCTAGATCACAATGTGACACTCTTGTGAACAACATGTGTGAGGGTTTTAATAGTGTGCTAGTTGATAGTAGGTCTAAGCCTATTATTAGCATGTTATAAGACATAAGGGTTTACATAATGAAGAGATGGGCTGCCAACAGGACAAAGATCACATCATATCAAGGTTCAATCTGCCCTAAGGTTTTTAACAGATTTCAGAAGGAGTCCTGGTTAACTAGATATTGGTTACCAAGGTAACTTTTATGATGTGTGTTTCCATTCATGTTAACTTTGTTTCCATTTATAGTGATCCATCTAATTGTGTTTTGAATTGTGTATTACATAAAGGTGGTCAAGAGAAAAATTATTTGAAGTGAAACATCTTTCACAATTTGGTGAGCAATTTGTTGTGAATGTTGACAACATGGACTGCACATGTAGAAAATGGGCAATTACTGGCATTCTGTGTACTCATGCCATCACTGCAATGAAATTTTTGAATATAAATGCAGAAGAATACATTGGGCATTGGTTTAGGAAGTCTACTTATGAAGAGACTTACAACACAATAATTAACCCTATCAATGGACAACATGTCTGGGATGTTACACCTTATTCAGATATATTACCACCAAAGAAGAGGACAATGCCAGGAAGACCCAAGAAGAAACGAAGACTAGAGGATTGGGAGTTGAAGAAGAATAACAGTGAATTAAGAAAGGGTGGGCAGAGGAAAAGATGTGCCATCTGCAAAGAACTTGGACACAATAGAAAAGGTTGTCCACAAAGACCTCCAACAGTAGAGGTTCCTACTGCCCAATGTGTACAAGTCACCCAACCTCCAGCAACAGATGTTCCTATTACTCACCAAACAACTATGCCTTTATCTGATGAATGATGTATTGTTATGATGTATTTTGGATATCATTTTGAATGCCTTTATCTGATGAATGATGTATTGCTCTATCATTTTGAACACAGTCTGTTGTGATGTATTGTTATGATGTATTTTGGATATGTAAGACAATGTTGTTATCATTTTGAGCAACTTCTGTTATGCTGTAAGACAATGTTTGTGGTTATGAGAAAGTGATTATTGCCCAATTTCGTTATCACTCATCAACTTTATTGGTCATTGCTTGATGATGTTTCTCATTATTTCACTTAGTCATGATTTTGCTTTATGATTATTCCACTTAAAGTAACAATATAATTAAATGAAATTAAATGACACACATTATCACTGTAATAACTCACCTTCATTAATAAAAGACACATTACATATAAGCCAAGTTTGAAGTCTGATCACAGATGACACAGCATCAACCAACTTTCACCAACATTGCTAATACAATTACATTCAAAACAAATATGACAAACATCATCCCCACTAACAATTTCAACCACTTATCCAACTTAACTAAACTTTTCTCTATAAAACCCAATCTGATCTTTTCACCATATCTTTCTTCCATCTGCAAAACACTGTCTTCCATGCTCATCACACCCAATTCTTCATTTCTTACACTACGAGTCTTTTCTTCTACATTCAGCCCATTTCCTTCATTTCCTTCTTCAGTGCACCACTCAAAGAAGTTGCAACCAACCAATTCTCCACTCCCACCCTGTTCAACAACAACACACACTCCTTCGTCAAAACCCAAATAAATAGACATAGATTTATGGTTATATCAAACTGACCTTGATGAAGTTAGGCAACCCCAGAATTTTTTCCTTTTGTTTTTAGGGGTTCTCGCAATACGAAACACTGCATTCTGACCACAGAGGCATCTTGGTTTTGCATCGAACCTCCTAACACTGCCACTACTGTGTTGCATGGCCAAACCCAAACATTTGCAAGAGGAAGATGAACGAGACATCCTTACCACCACCTCAACACCACAGTGCGTGCCCAAGACGTAAGATAGCAGGTGTGCTTCGCCAAGACAAAACACGAAAGACGTTCCTCCTCTCAATCCCCAACACGAAAATATACTTTGGATGACAGGGGATGCCCTTAAATGTTAGGGCTTGGTAGGCTACCTGGATAAAACACAAGACACATTCAATTTTAGTGCACAATGCCACGTCGCTAAATGAAAAAATCCAGCTCATATCAATTTAACCCCGTCACCACTTAACGGTTATGGTACAATGTGCTCATTTTTACAAAAAATATGACCCAATTGAGACAGATGAAAAAACGAGGACCGAACTGAGATTTCCATACAAACTTGAGGACCAAGGGAGGGTTTAAACCGTTAGTATATGAAGGCATTTGTTGCAAGGTTTCGGAGAAAGGTATGTTAATCTCCAATTTCTTAAAAAGCTCCATGAAACACTCAAATTGTTTTTCTTTCTCCTTCCTAGAATAATTCTTTGGGTAAGAAAGGTGTTTTTCATACAATTCTTTATTTTTTCTCTCATCCTCTTCCTCTCTTTTTTTCTTCTCTTCCCTCTCTTTTTCCTTCTCTTTTCTCTCACTCTCTTCGTTTTCTTTCTCTTCTTCATCTTTTTCTTTTTCACTCAACCTTTCTTTTTCTTTTCTCTCTATTTTTCTCTCATATAAAACTTTGCCACTTCTAGTAACAACAACTTTGCATTCTTCTCTAGGGTTAACTTTCATGTTACTCCCAAGATCATCCAGCTTCTGAATTATGTGACAAAGTTGCCTCCCTATCCTTCTGAATGTTGCTTGAGTGCTTTTATGATGAGAATCAGACACCTGCATTAACGGTTGAAGTGTGTCATCCATCTTAGTCATTCTTTCTGAGAGAGGGGGTTGTTGCTGCCATTGTTGTTGTGGCAGCCTATCAAATTGTTCAGCAGCTTACCCAAATTGACTTTGACACATGTTAAAGTGAGGTTTCCACTAGTGGTTGAAATTACCTTCATGGAATTGAGTGTCCATATAGTTAACTTCTTGTCCAAATTGCATCCTGCAAGTAGTAGACACAAAACCCTAGAAAATACTGTTAGCACAAAAAAACAAACGACACAAAACACAAATTAAAAATAGGATAAAAATAAAAATAAAGTCAAAGTTAATCAAGAATCACACAAACAGAATAGTTTAAACCGTGAGTCCTCGGCAATGGCGCCAAAAACTTGTTGATGGATCGACAAGTGTACCGAATCACACAAGTAATATAAAATGGTAAGACCAAGTATCGTGTCCCAAGAGACTCTTGGCACTAGACAGTCATGTGATAACTCGATTAATTAAGACTTAAAGAAGTCAAGATCATTTGTTTTAGATGCAAAGACAGAAAATTAAATATGAATGTAGTTTGATCAATAACAGAATAACACAGTGATGAACGAATGTTGTTTTTAATATGAGATGAGTGTGTTGTTGGGGTTAGACTTCACCAAGTTCACTCTCATGTATATAAGAATTCTTATTCATGCATTAATGTTAACGTCACTCACTAAATCACTTAAACCCGATCCTTCGGCGAAATAAGCATGTCCTTAACCACTAGTTCATGCAATTCCTAGCATTCCTAGTAATTAAATGTGAAGATCAAGAGCTTTAAGACGACCAAGACTCATACCCTTTGTTAGCATAAAGCTAAAGAGTAGAAATTTTGATGATGTCTCAAAGTCAAATCTCAAGTGCTCTTATTGTAGGAAGATCTTCATGAAGACTTGTTTTTATATTAAAGCTTTTATAATTTAATAGATTTATGTATAGGATGTGGTTTATATTTGATTCTATGTATTGTTTATCTTAGGTTGCGTTAAAATTTATTTTGAATCAGAAAACCTCATTTTATACTCAAGATAATTGATTATCAATTTATAATAATCCATTATCAGTAATCAATTATGCCTTGCCATAATTGATTATAATGAGCAATTATGAGAATTTTTAAGCAAGGTTTTTTACCGTTGTGCATTCATTAAATGCATAATTAATTACCATAATTGGATAATTGATTATCACATGTTAATTAGTTGACAATCGATTTTTGGAGGTATCCTTGAGTGAGATCTTTATAAATTAGATTGGGACACTCATTCTAAAATACAAAATACAAAATACGAAGTAAGTGTATTTTGAAAAATCTTATCTGCAGTGTGCGGTGATAAGTGTTTTAGGGTTTGTTGAACCCTTGTGTTGTGGCTCTGAGAACTTGGCGTGTTGGCATAGAGGGAGAACTTTCACAGGGACTGTGATTGAGTGTTGTTGTTGTTGCTGAGTTAAAAGCCTATCATCCTTTGTGAAGCATTCGGAGGAGGTGTTCATCCTTTGTGAAGATTCATAAGAGGTGTTCATCCCTTGTGGGTTACAGGGAAAGTGACTTTCATCTCTTGGGGTAACAAGAAAGGTGATTTCTAAACTTTTACAAATTGTTTCTTTGTGACTGTAATTTGTAATTGTTTTGTGAGTAGTGAACTGTTTATCTTGATTTGAGATAAGGGACTAGATGTAGGATTGGTAAAATCCGAACCAGGATAAAATTATCTGTGCAAATTTCTCTCAACCTTAGTCTCTTTATTTGTTATTATTATTTGCTTGGTAAGTTTAATTAAGTAGAAATTAAATGGCCTACGTTCGTATTAAAAACCCTCTTGGTTTGTTATCCCACGCTAACCATTCCGCTGCAGCCGATCTGACAATTGACATCAGAGCTTGATTTGATAGTTATTGAAATGGCAGGATCATATCAAACTTTTGCAGAGGGTGCTTCTATCAATAGACCACCTCTATTCACAGGTGAAAATTATGCATTCTGGAAGGTTAGAATGCAAATATTTATTGAGTCTATTGATTGTGATATTTGGGAAGTTATGGCATTTGGCCCGTTTGTTCCTACTAACAATATGCAGGAACCAAAGCCCCATGTTCAGTGGATTACTGAAGAAAAGAAAAGGTTCTAAAACGATGTAAAAGCTCGGAATATTATTTCATCTACTTTAACTATTGACGAGTTTTACAGGATCTCTATTTGTAAGACTGCTCAAGAAATGTGGGAAGTGTTGAGAGTAACCCACTAAGGTACTAATGACGTAAAGAGAGCTAGAAAGAATACCTTGATCCAGGAATACGAAATGTTCAAGATGAAGCAAGAAACGCTTCACCAACATTGTTAATCATATCATTGGACTAGGTAAATCTTCGAAAATGATGAGCTTAATATTAAAATTTTGAAATCTTTAGACAGGTCGTGACAACCAAAAGTGACTGCAATTTCTGAGTCACAAAATATCAACACAATGACTATGGAGACATTATTCGGGAAATTGAGAAAGCATGAACTTGACCTCGGAAGACTAGATGAAGAAGAAGACAAAACTAAGAAGAAAAGGAGTGTAGCCTTAAAATCTGAGGTAGAAAGGTGCAAAAGTAAACTAGAAGATGAAGACTCAGATGAGGAAGAAACTTTGAAACTTATGATAAAGAGGCTCAACAGGTTCATGAAATCAAAAGACAAAGGAATATTCAAATACGAAAAAGAGAGAAAACCAAGAATCTTCCTCAAACTATAGATGATATGGTTGCGGAGAAAGGGGGAACTTAAAAGCTGACTGCCCAAATCAAAAGAAGAGTGAAGAAATAAAAGAAAAGAAGTTCTTCAAGAAAAAGAAAGCCTACATCGCATGAGACGATGACAATGAAACAATTTCTGACTTGAGCAATTCTGATGAAGAAGCAAACATCTGTTTAATGACGGACGATGACACTGCTAGAAGCCAAGTAAGTACATCTAGCGATTCTGATAATTATAGTCAATATAGTGAAGATGAATTGCGTGAAACTTATGCTGTTTTAATAATAGAATATAAAAAACTAGATAAAGCTCATAAGAAATTGAAAAAGAATTTCAAAGATTTAAAATTAAATTTCAAAAATGTTCTTGAAGAAAATAAAAATTTAAAATTAAATTTTAAAAATATTTTTGAAGAAAATAAAAATTTAAAATCAGATTTTGAAAATATCTTTGAAGAAAATAAAGATTTAAAAAATAAATTTCTTATTTAGAAAAAGAAAATTTGTTTGTAATGATGAATGTATATCTTGCATAAATATGAATAAATTACAAGAAACAACTCATGCTGAAAGTAGTAAAAATAATTCAAATGTTAAAACGGTTGATAAAAATGTTCCTAAATATAATTATAATTACTACGATTATGATTATGGTAATAAAATTGAAAATGTTCCTAAATATAACTATAATGATTATAATTATAAAAATAAAATCAAGTATGTTCCAAAATATAATCAAAATTATTATGATTATAATTATAAAAACAGAAATTATAGGAACCCAAATGATGTTACTTGTTTTTATTGCATGAAAAATTGTCATACATCAAATAAATGTAGAATAAAATATTATGGTGTTCCAAATGGAATATATGCATGGATTCCAATTATAAAATAATTTGTCTCTAACTTTAAAGGACCCAAATAAGTGTTTTTGGGTACCAAAATATTATTTTTTCTACTTTGCAGGTTATTTCAAAATTAAGGAAGAAGTTTTTGGGTATGCACAAAAACTTGGGAAAGTATGGTTTGTCAAATTAAAGGGAAGTTTTTAACTTGAAAAGAAAATTTTGTTAATTTTTTTTAAATACTTCTCTTTCTTCCATAAAGAATCAAATGCAATTTAATTCTGTTTAAGTTACTCAATGAAGAGGAGTATTTTTTTATCCTGTTTTTATTTATTTATTATGATTCCTAAATTTATTGTATTTTCTATGTTTTGAATTATGCCTTATGTTTCCTTTTAATAAAAATTATGATAATTGTTATCTATTTGTTTATGACTTATATTCAAGGGGAGTTCTTATATTTATGGGGAGACATTTTTTTTTCATACATAGCGCCTTTTTAATAATGATCAAAAAGGGGGAGAAATATGTTTAAAGGCTTAATTATATATATCTTTTGTCTACTAATCTCTCTTCTTTAAGTTATGTATGAGTTATAGATCCGTACATATTACAAAAAGCTTTAAATTAAAATATTTTTTATCATCATCAAAAAGGGGGAGATTGTTAGCATAAAGTTAAATAGTAGAAATCTTGATGATGTCTCAAAGTCAAGTCTCAAGTGCTCTTATTGCAGAAAGATCTTCATGAAGACTTGTTTTTTTGTATAGGATGTGGTTTATATTTGATTATATGTATTGTTTGTCTTAGGTTGCGCTAAAATTTATTTTGAATCAGAAAACCTCATTTTATACTCAAGATAATTGATTATCAATTTATAATAATCGATTATCAATAATCAATTATGACTTACCATAATTGATTATAATGAGCAATTATGAGAATTTTTAAGCAAGCTTTTTTACCGTTGTGCATTCATTAAATGCATAATTAATTACAATAATTGGATAATTGATTATCACATGTTAATTAGTTGACAACAGATTTTTGGAGGTATGCTTGAGTGAGATCTCTATAAATTAGATTGAGACACTCATTAATACAAAATACAAAATACGAAATAAGTGTATTTTGAAAAATCTTATTTGTAGTGTGCGGTGATAAGTGTTCTAGGGTTTGTTGAACCCTTGTGTGTGGCTTTGAGAACTTAGCGTGTTGGCATAGAGCGAGAAATTTCACAGGGAGTGTGATTGAGTGTTGTTGTTGTTGTTGATTTAAAAGCCTATCATCCTTCGTGAAGCATTCGGAGGAGGTGTCAACCAGGATAAAATTATCTGTGCAAATTTCTCTCAACCTTACTCTCTTTATTTTTATTATTATTTGCTTGGTAAGTTTAATTGAGTAGAAATTAAAAGGCACAGGTTCGTATTAAAAACCCTCTTGGTTTGTTATCCCACGCTAACCATTCCGCTGCAGCCGATCTGACAATCATCCCTGAGAAATATTACTCTTTGGAGTAATTCAACAAGAACCTGAATTGTAAGGAACCTCCCGGCACTCATGCAATTCATAAATCATGCCATTGAATGAGTTAAACAAAGCAAACATTTTAACAGATGAATTACTCTAACAATTAATGAAAAAATATATTTTATTAAGAATAAATTCAAATACATGAGAGTTCACAAGGTTACATCATCCCCCAACAACAAATAGAGTTTAGTTCACCATAGACATGGTGAAACTAGATGAATAATGGAGAAGAATGAGATAGAAAAACCCTAAAAGTAGAAGATGGAAGCTCTCGCATCTAAATCCACCTCTAGAGACTGAAAGAGTGTGCTGTTGCGCTTCCTCTGCCAAAGAAGATACCAAACCTAGGGCGTCCGGGTCCTTTAAATAGAGCGAAAATAGAACAGAAACAAGGCCCAGGCCCATGCTCAAGCGCCCCCACTTAGGGCACCCGGGGTGAACGGTGGTTCCTGACGCTTAAGCCTAAAAAAGGGGCGCCCCAACTTCATGCTTCGGACGCTTAAGCGCCCAAAAGGGGCGCCCAGGCGGTTATCGTCACTCTTCTGCATTTAAGCCTCCAAAAAGTGCACCCAAGCTTCGTGCTTTTGACGCTCAAGCGCCCAAAAGGGGTACCTAGGCAGTGAGCGTCATTCTTCTGTGCTTAAGCCTCCAAAAAGGGCGCGCAAGCTTTGAGCATTCCTTCCTTCTGGTACTTTTCTAGGCATTTATGAGCTCCATCTCCTTGGCACTTCATCTCTGCTTTCCATATTATCTCATTTCCTGCTAAAACAAGGGAAATTAGTCATAAAACCATTAAATTCAACCTCAACTGTCTTATTCACATAACTTAACAGAAAAACATGATTCCAAGCAAGTTTTTAAGTAGAAAAGGGTGCATTTAGTGTCAAAATTACATCACAGATAACAGTGTTTTGATGAATAAGAGAGTTGAAGGTGAATTTAATGGCTTTAATCTAGATTTTAGTGTTTTCAATTTGGAAGAAAATTTGAAAGTAGTAAGGAGTTGGAACTCAGGAAAAGATGGAAAAGCATCAAAGAAGATAGATCGCAACAGCGCTGAGCGCCACTTTGGGTGCCCTCAGCGCCAAAGTAAGTTGTCACACGCTTGGCTACCATTTTCTGGAGCCCTTAGCGTAGGATGTTCCTGGCTCGCGTGCATATTTATGCCCACATTTATGCTTTTAAACTCAAATTTTTGATGACATAATTGTGCTTAAATGGTTGATTTTAAATGAATTTGTGATGATTGGAATTGTTGGGTTTGGGAATTAAAGAGACGTCAAAAGTGAGTTTTAGCGCATAAATTATTCTTGGATGTTCTAATGTTTATTTGTGCAGCTGAGAATATAAGTTATATTGGTTCAAATGGCAATTCAAGGCCCAAAATCAGATTTTATTTGCAAAGTAATATACAAATGGGCCAAAATGGCAGACTTTATCCTTACACCCCTTAAAATTCCTACATACACTCCTATTTCTGAAACAGGCCAACAACCAAGCCCAAACACTAAGCCTTTTCTCCTACACCCCTAAATTTCCTTACCCATACCCCTCCTAAGTCAAACTCCATCAAATGTTGCCACGTGTCCAAATCCTCCACTAACATATCAAACCGTCCAGTTGATGCCACATCAGTCATCCTTGCACTAATCAGTGAGCCAATCAGGTTTTGCCACATCACCACCCATGACACCTCAGCCCTAACACATGAGCATCATCTTCCACCCATTGAAACCCTAGCCGCCGTTCCGCTTCCCCCGCTGATGGACAAATTTGTAAGCACCAAAATATGATGTCACAAACTTGTTTCACAATCGGCAAGTATGACCGAATCGTTCAAGTAATAAAACTTGGTAAGACCAAGTATCGTTCTTCCCAAAGGACTCACGGCCTAGTTTAGTTATGTGATTTCTTGATTAGCTAAGACTTAAGAAAACAATGATTGAAATTTTAATATGCAAGACGAAAATAAACATGTATGCATGAATTGATCAATGGCAAAGACATAAGATAAACACTTTCAATGGATTAAATGAATGAATATGTTGTTGGGGGTCAATTTCATCTCTTCCACTCTCATATATTTTAGGAATTCCTCTTTCAAATCATCATTGTTAATGCCACTCTCTAATGTACCATTCTAGATGGCTTCTCCCTAATCAAATAGTTCATACAATTCCTAGCATTCCTAATGATTAGTTCATGAGTGCAGGAGCTTAAGGCAACCAATATAATGTTGTCAGTAAAATATTGGGAGAAATTCCCCGGATCTAGATTTCCCTGTACGTGTCCGTATCAACAAAACCAATAATCATGCATTAGAATGAGTTAAACAATGCAAGCATTGAGCAAAGAGGAAAAACCCTAACTAATGATGAAAAGAAAGCATATGTCTTAATTCAAAGATGTATTCAACAAATCCATATATGAGAGCTTCAAGAGATTACATTGATTCCCCAACAAACATACAAGGTTTAGTTCACCATATTCATGGTGAACCTAGATGAATTACAATGAAAGTATGAAAGAATAAACCCAATAAAGGTGAAGAGGTAGCCTGAGCATCCAAGATCCTCCTTCAAAGGGGTGAAAGAGAGAGTGTTTGCCTCGTTTCTGCCAAAGATGTCTAACTAAAGGACGTGCAAGCCCTTATATACTAATCTAGAGTTACAAAAGATTACAAAAGCCCAAGCCCAAAAAGTGCCGCTCAGCGCCATTTACCGCTCAGCGGTGGTTACGCGTCTTCTTTCTTCCCCTCAGCGGCCATTTGCCCCTCAGCGGTTCCAACGCCACCTCTTGAGTGCCGCTCAGCGGTAGTTTGCCGCTGAGCGGTGCCTTCGACTTCTCCTTTTTGCACTCTTTCTTGTCTTTTCTAATGTCCTCTCTCTTATTCTTCACTTCTTTCACCAAATTCACCTCAAAACCTGCACAAAAACACTTAAATCAAGCATAAACCTGTCCAGCTCTCTTATTTCTGAAAATATAAACAAAATGCATGATTTCAAGCTAGTTTCTAAGTCTAAAGGTTGCTTTTAGTATCACTTTTAAGCATGAAAATAACAGTTTTTCAACTGTTATCACAACCCCAAACTTAGAACTTTGCTTGTCCTCAAGCAAATAAAATGTAACTCCATCTCCAACCAATTCATATGATGGTTCACTCATTCAAAATCCTCGTTTCAAGATAAGTAATAACTTCACTCAAACTTAAGACCAAGAGTTCAATCAAGATGTGCACATGCTTTAGTGTTCACAAAGTCATTTAAATTCCAACAAATGCTATTTTTCATGAATGATCAATCAATTAAGCATGGATGTTCATGTGCTTATGGAATATTTCCTCACTAGGTAAAGTGTTTCACTCAACACACAAGTGTATAAGAGGTAAAGTGTTTCACTCATTCACTCCACTATCACAATCACATGAATCAACTTTGCCTTTCATTTAACCACAATCAAATACATTCACAAGCATGCATCATCACAAGGACTTTTCAATGGCTTATAATGTGGCTGGGCTAACAAGAAAATTGGTTTTTCTGGATCACAAAATCCTTGAGTTAAGAGAATCATAACAACACAATCTTCTTATTCATTCCCAACTTTCTTTTGCCTTTGCTTTTGCATTTGCATTGAGCTTTGCTTCTTTTTCTTTTCTTTTCTTTGCATATTCTTACTTTTTAGCTCTTAGCTCAATGCTTTTTCCTTTTTCATGTTTCCCCAATAACCCCAAACTTGAACATTTAACAATACCACACAAGATCTTCTACTTAACTCAAGGTAAAGATTTTCAATCAAGGGTGTTCAGTGTATATTTAAGGCTAAGGGTTCAAAGGATAGAACACAACGTGTTCTCTTTTAGAAGGCTAACTTTATGAATTTGGCCAATAAAAAGGGTTTCAAAAACACGGCCTTTGATCATATGATGCAAAACAAGCAATTGATTCAATCATAGAAAACCTGGGCAAAGTCATTCATGCTTTCAAAGTAACAGCATTCAACAATAACAACTCTGGAGCTCAAAACCTCACATATAAGCTCATTCACATTTGACATGCACATCCTGCTTAATTTCACAATCACAATCATGATATTATGCATTTGTTCACAAAGCTTGTGAATCACCTGTATAAGCATTTTAATGTGCACATCATCTCAACATCAATCAATCAATAAGCATCATCAAGCATTACTTATCACACAATCACAGTTAATAGCAAACCATCATAACAAACCAGGTGTTCAATAGAGTACATCAAACCCTAATCTAAAAACAAAAACAAATAAGTTCAGAAAACTTAAACCACAAAAGCATAATCATATGATAGCATTCATCAGTAAATGCTATCTCAGCTCCTCATCAGTCCGAGCTCTCTGTATCTTCCTCTTCCTCTTCATCATCATCTTCAAATGCATCCTCCTCCTCTGCTTCATCTTCCTCCATATCTCTGGCTGAAGCTTCAGCTGCTCCAGCTCCTCCATATACTGGTTCTTCTGGCCAAGCTACCACATTATGGAATTCATCCATAGTCCACCTGTGTGCTGGAGGGGTATCATACATCCCCACTATCATCTCAGCCGTGGCCACCTGCCCTCTGTGGATGGACTGCAACTGAGCACCTATAAGAGACATATACATGTCCCTCATCTGGAATGGTTCTGCCTCATGAGTATCAGCAGAAGTCCTGCTCTGTGCTGGCCTTCTCTCTCTACGAGCCTGGCGTGGTGGCACTGGCTGGGCTGCCTCATCACCTCCACAGTACTGTCTGTAATAGGCCTCATCTATAGCTTTTCTTGGCCTCTCAAATGGTGGAACAGAAGTGTCCACCCCAGCTAGCTTGCAAAGGTGAGTGATCAAAGAAGGATGTCCCAGTGGTGCTTTGTTGTTTGAGGTGTTAGCACACACACTAATCTCATCAGCTATCACCTGATAGCATGGCCTCTAACATAGCCCAAATAATTCTCAGCTGGATAATCACCAATCTTCTTTGCATTGGTGTAAAATTCTTTCACCACAGCTATGTTGGCAGGTGATGGATAAGTGGCTAGCTTCTCCCAATCATTCCCTAACACTTGCTCTCCAAATTGAGGAGCAAAGTTAGGTATCATTCCAACCTTTCTCTCCATTAGAAGTCTCCTGTCCTGAACCACCCTAAAGTGCTTCTCATGTTTCCTAGAGAGGAACCTGCCATTATGGGGCTGCTCTGGTTCCTTTTCCTTTCTCTTGGTTGCCATGGTTTTCAATCTCTTTCCTGAAGAGGATGCCATTCCTGCATTCAAACATAAATCCAAAACCACAGAACATGATGTTAATCATTAGTAAACACAGAACACAACTCCTTTCGAAGCTAAACCACCGCTGAGGGCCAGAATTTCCCCTCAGCGCCACCAGTGCCACATCCAAACATGCAACAAACCAGAAAAAACAAATCTGACAGAGTGCCGCTCAGCGGTAAATGCCGCTCAGCGGTGATCTGCAGATTTTTGCAAATCTCTTTTTAAAACAGTCCTAACTCCACCCAAATGCAATTTTCAGTTTTCCAGTTCATAATCAAGCAGTTTAATCGATTCAAACATCAAATATATCATCAAATCATGCATAGAAATCAAAACCCCTAAATATTCATGCTTTGACAATCACATTCAAATTCAAGAACCCTAGAATGAACACAATGCATTTTACTTACTTGGGTGGAGATACTAGATGCAATGAGAATGCCTTCAAACTAGAATGCTCTCTTCCAACCCCAAACTTTGATGGCACACTAGTGAAAAAGTGAATAGAAGAGAGATTTTCTTAAGAGGGAAGAGTGAAAAGATGTGGAAAACCTAGGAGAAGGTGTGTGGAAGTGTTTGTGCAGAGAGAAGTCTGGAAATAAACCCTAAAACGCAGCTTGGGGTATAAAAATACCCTAATGGGCTCGGGTCCCGCTAAGGGGAACTTAAGCCCCTCTGCGATAGTACCGCTCAGCGGTAATTGCCGCTCAGCGGCACTTTCGTGAAGTGCTCCCCTCCTTCTTTTCTTGACCTACGTGCCTTCCCTACATGTCTCTCATAGGTTCCCTGCAATTCAATGTTAAAAATGCTTATGCAAATCCTAACTAAAAATAAACAAACAAAAACAATAAATCAACTGGGTTGCCTCCCAGGTAGCGCTTGTTTAACGTCACGAGCCTGACCCAAAATCCACCAACACCCATCAGTAGGTGTTTCAAACTTACCAGCACCCATCAGTAGGTGCAAAATCTTCTCACCAACACCCATCAGTAGGTGTTACAAACTTAGTATCCTTCAGTAGATACTTAACCACCTAGCATCCTTCAGTAGATGCTAGATCAAACAAAATAATATCCAGAATAATATTCACAAATTATAAATTACAAAACCAAATCAAAAGTTTGTAAATCCACTGGGTTGCCTCCCAGCAAGCGCTTCTTTAACGTCACTAGCTTGACCCTGTTAAAGCTCACGTTCCATCTTCTTTATAGTTGACGTAGTCCTTCCACCAACCTTTCAACTGCTTCCTTTGGACTGTCTTAGATTCTCTAGAATATGGAGACTCTATCTCTATCATCTCCTTCTCTTTAAAGCCTTTAATAACCCACAACTTGTTCTTGAGTCTTACAGGTGTGCCAAGTTGGAGTCTTAATTTTTTCCAGTCTCTAGGAACTTCTTCTCCTTTTCCAATCTCTTCTACCTTGGGTGCCTGAAAATACAAACAATGGTTATCAGAAACCTTAAGATTTTTATTTTTACCTCTCGTTATGGGTGCATCTCGAAATGCAGCTTTATAACTGGCTTCTTCCTCCTTTGCTTGTATCTCATCTTTGAACACATCCACCACCACTCTCTCCTCTCTGTCTTGGAGAACCACTATACCTTCATTCACATCAATGATAGCCCTGGCCGTTTTCATAAACGGTCTTCCAAGTATGATAGGTATCTTCTCGGTCTCCATCTTCATCACCACAAAGTCTGCCAAGAACTGAAGTTTGCCAACACAAACTATAATGTCCTCTAGAATTCCACTTGACTCCTTTGAAGATCCATCGGCCATTACTATTCTAACCTTTGCAGGTTTCATTTTAACCTTGCCAATTTGCTCCAGTAAAGAATAAGGCATCAAGTTAACACTTGAACCTAAATCAAGGAGAGCTTTCTTTACCTTTTTCTTCCCTATAGAACAAGGGATAGAAAAGCTGCCTGGATCAGATGCTTTAGGAGGGAATGGCTCTTTTTTAACAGCTATACACTTCTTTGCTTCCTCATCTCTACGTCTTTTCTTTGTAGAGATGTTCTCATCAGATTTTGTGTAAACTGTGATTTTCTGTAGAATCTGCTCCCAAGGTGCTTCATTATCCAACATATTAAATAATTCTGTGAAATCCATTTGTTTCTCCTGATTTATTGGAAAAGGAAAATTATTTTCACTCTCTATTTCTCTTCTTTCTTCTGTTTCTTCTTCTTCTTCCAACTCAATGATCTCTTCATTTACACTCTTGACCACTTTGCACTCTTCTCTGGGGTTAACCTCAGTATTAGCCCCAAAGTTTCTGTTGGGTCTTTCTTCCAATTGCTTAGTGATCTGACCCATCTGAATCTCCAGATTCTTTATAGCAGCTTCAGTGCTCTTTTGAGAAGATTCAGTTTTTTGGATGAATTGCTGAAGAGTTTCTTCCAACTTTGTTGATCTGTCATTAAGCATAGATAATTGTTGCCACAAAGTTGGTTGCTGCTGCTGCTTATTAAACTGATTAGCCTGCCCAGTTTGTCCTTGGCCAATGCTTGGATGTGGTTTCCAACCCTGATTATAATTTCCTTGACGGTATGGAAACTGATTAGCCATGAAGTTAACATCCTCCAAGGCCTCTACTGGAAAAGCACACTGGCCATTGATGTGATCACCTCCACATAGTTCGCACAACTGGGTTTGTACCTGTGCAGCAGATTTTAACTCTTTAGGTAGTGAAGCAAGAGTTTTGGTCAGAGTTTCCAGCTGTTGAGTTAGAATCTTATTCTGTGCTAGCAGAGCATCATGAGTTTGTAATTGAAGAACCCCTTTCTGTTGCATAGGGGCGCCTCTTTCATTGTGAAGCTCATTATCACTTGTAGCCATATTTTCAATAATTTCAGTTGCTTCCTCTGGAGTTTTCCATTTGATATTGCCTCCAGCTGAGGCATCCAACATCATCTTGGTTTGTGAACCAAGCCCTCCAAGGAAAGTTAGGACTACTTCTTGATCTTCAAAGCCATGCGTGGGAGTTTTACGTAACAAGCTTTTATACCTGTCCCATGCATGTCCCAGTGATTCCTCCATGCCCTGCTTGAATGAAGATATCTCTTGCTTTCCTTTAGTCACTTTAGATTGTGGAAAGTATTTATTCAAAAACTTTGCAACCACTGCTTCCCACTCCGTGAAACTTTCTTCTGGAAAAGAGTTCAACCAAAGCTTAGCATTGCCTCCCAATGAGAAAGGAAACAAGCTAAGTTTGATAGCTTCGTCTGGCACCCCATTGATCTTGACCGTGTTGCAGATCTCATTAAATGTTGTAAGGTGCTCATATGGGCTTTCATGTGATAACCCAGTAAATTGATTACTCTTTACCAGTTGAATTAATGCTGGTTTGACCTCCATGTTGGCTGCATTGACTCTAGGCCGAGCTATGCTATTGAAGTGCTGAGGTCCAGCAAGATTAGTGTAATCTGCAAGAGTTCTTCTAGCATTATTATTGTTCTCCATACTCCCTGTGCTGTGAACAGAACCTTGTGGTGATGATTGTAGGAGAGTTTCAGGAGAAGGGAAAAGTTCTCTGGACGTTCTGATTCTTCTCCTCCTTCTACTCTCGTCTAGTCCTTCAAGTAGTGGTTCTGTTGTTTTCTTACTTCTAGTTCGAATTGCCTTCTGCATGCACAAGAAAACAAAACCCTAGAAAAGATTTGTTAGCACAAAAAGATATAGAAGAAAATAAAGATTGAAAAGATATAAGAAGATAAAAGATTTAGAAGATAGAATCAAATAAAATATAATAAAACCTAATCTAAAAAATAAAATCTAATCTAAAAGATAAAATAAAATAAAATCTAACCTAACCTAAAAGATAGAATAAGAATAAAATAAAATCTAACCTAAAAAGATAAAAAGATAAAATCTAATAAAATAAAATAAAATCTAATCTAAAAAGATAAAAATAAAATCTAACCTAAAAAAAAAAAAAATCTAATCTAATCTAACCTAAAATAAAATCAAATCAAATAAAAACCGAAAAATAAAAAACAGAAAATAAAAATAGAAAACAGAAAAACAGAAAACAGAAAAATAAAATAAAATCAAATAAAATACAAACTGAAAAATATAAACAGAAAAATAAAATAAAATAAAAAAAATTCGAAATTTAAATTAAAAATAAAAAAATAAGTCAAAGATAATCAATAATCACACAAATTAACCAGTTAAACCACGAATCCCCGGCAACGGCGCCAAAAACTTGATGGACAAATTTGTAAGCACCAAAATATGATGTCACAAACTTGTTTCACAATCGGCAAGTATGACCGAATCGTTCAAGTAATAAAACTTGGTAAGACCAAGTATCGTTCTTCCCAAAGGACTCACGGCCTAGTTTAGTTATGTGATTTCTTGATTAGCTAAGACTTAAGAAAACAATGATTGAAATTTTAATATGCAAGACGAAAATAAACATGTATGCATGAATTGATCAATGGCAAAGACATAAGATAAACACTTTCAATGGATTAAATGAATGAATATGTTGTTGGGGGTCAATTTCATCTCTTCCACTCTCATATATTTTAGGAATTCCTCTTTCAAATCATCATTGTTAATGCCACTCTCTAATGTACCATTCTAGATGGCTTCTCCCTAATCAAATAGTTCATACAATTCCTAGCATTCCTAATGATTAGTTCATGAGTGCAGGAGCTTAAGGCAACCAATATAATGTTGTCAGTAAAATATTGGGAGAAATTCCCCGGATCTAGATTTCCCTGTACGTGTCCGTATCAACAAAACCAATAATCATGCATTAGAATGAGTTAAACAATGCAAGCATTGAGCAAAGAGGAAAAACCCTAACTAATGATGAAAAGAAAGCATATGTCTTAATTCAAAGATGTATTCAACAAATCCATATATGAGAGCTTCAAGAGATTACATTGATTCCCCAACAAACATACAAGGTTTAGTTCACCATATTCATGGTGAACCTAGATGAATTACAATGAAAGTATGAAAGAATAAACCCAATAAAGGTGAAGAGGTAGCCTGAGCATCCAAGATCCTCCTTCAAAGGGGTGAAAGAGAGAGTGTTTGCCTCGTTTCTGCCAAAGATGTCTAACTAAAGGACGTGCAAGCCCTTATATACTAATCTAGAGTTACAAAAGATTACAAAAGCCCAAGCCCAAAAAGTGCCGCTCAGCGCCATTTACCGCTCAGCGGTGGTTACGCGTCTTCTTTCTTCCCCTCAGCGGCCATTTGCCCCTCAGCGGTTCCAACGCCACCTCTTGAGTGCCGCTCAGCGGTAGTTTGCCGCTGAGCGGTGCCTTCGACTTCTCCTTTTTGCACTCTTTCTTGTCTTTTCTAATGTCCTCTCTCTTATTCTTCACTTCTTTCACCAAATTCACCTCAAAACCTGCACAAAAACACTTAAATCAAGCATAAACCTGTCCAGCTCTCTTATTTCTGAAAATATAAACAAAATGCATGATTTCAAGCTAGTTTCTAAGTCTAAAGGTTGCTTTTAGTATCACTTTTAAGCATGAAAATAACAGTTTTTCAACTGTTATCACCTGCTCCCGCCAATGCCGCAAGTCGCTGCCACGGCCAGAACATCATCTCCTTCCTTTCTCGCCGGTGCATCAATGAACCACCACGGTGCCTCAACCAAGACGCCGCGACATCACCGTGAAACCGTAAGCCGCCTCTCCATCCGCGCCGCCACCATCTCCAACCTTGCCGTCAACCTCCACCGCGACCATCGCTCCACCATGTCCCGCATCTCCTCCATTGACGCAAGCTGTGCACCGCATCATCCGCAACCTCCGTTCATCTTCTCCATTCTCGGAACCCAATCGCGATTCTGCCATGGATGTCGCGTCGCCGGTCACCACTCCGCCACCATCTTCATCATGCAAAGCTCCTCACATCTCCACCAGAAATCAAAATCGCGCCGCTGTTCGAAAGTCACTGCACGGATCATCTTCTTCCTTGAACCATGGCAGCCATTGATAACAGTTGAAAAACTGTTATTTTCATGCTTGAAATTGATACTAAAAGCAACCTTTAACACTTAGAAACTAGCTTGAAATCATGCTTTTATTCATATTTTCAGAAATAAGAGAGCTGGACAGGTTTATGCTTGATTTCAGTGTTTTTTTGCAGGTTTTAAGGTGAATTTGGTGAAAGAAGTGAAGAAGGAGAGAAATGAAATAAGAAAAGACATCAAAAAGTGCAAAAGGAGAAGCCGCAACTGCCGCTCAGCGGTAGTTTACCGCTGAGCGGCACTCAGAAGCTCACGGGGGATCCGCTGAGGGGAAAAATGGCCGCTAAGGGGAAGAAACCAACTCACGCACTTACCGCAGAGCGGCACACTTATGGGCTTGGGCCTAAATTTTCTGTAATTTTAGAATAGTATATAAGCTTTAGGACGTCCTAGGGTTTGTATCTTTGGCAGAAACGAAGCAAACACTCTCTCTTCCACCCCTTTGAAGGAGGATCTTGGATGCTCAGGCTACCTCTTCACCTTTCTAGGGTTTTATCTTTCATTCTTTCATTATTATTCATCTAGTTTCACCATGAATATGGTGAACTAAACCTTGTATTGTTGTTGGGGAATCAATGTAGTCTTGTGAAACTCTCATATATGGAATTTGTTTTTACATCTTATATTTAAGACCTATGCTTTCTTTCATCATTAGTTAGGGTTTTTCCTCTTTGCTCAATGCTTGCTTTGTTTAACTCATTCAATGCATGAATATTGATTTTGTCGATACGGGAACGTACGGGGAAGTCTAGATCCGGGGAATTTCTCCCAATAGTATATTGGTTGCCGTTAAGCTCCTGCACTAAAAGAACTAATTATTGGGAATGCTAGGAATCGTATGAACTCGTATTTAGGGATAGGTCTTCTTGCAAGGTAATTTAGAGAGTGGCATTAACAATGATGAAAAGAATGTTGAATTCCTAAAGTATATGAGAGTGGATAAGATGAAATTGATAACCCCAACAACATACTCGTCCATATATTCCATTGAAGTGTTTGTATTTTGTTTTACCCATTGATCAAATTCATGCATACATGTTTATTTTTTGTTTTGCATATTAAACTCCACTTATTTCGTTCTTAAGTCTTAAATAATCAACGAATCACATAACTAAACTAGGCCGTGAGTCCTTTGGGAGAACGATACTTGGTCTTACCAAGTTTATTACTTGAAACGATTCGGTCACACTTGCCGATTGTTAAACAAGTTTGTGGCGCCGTTTTTCGGTGTTCATAAATTAGTCATCAAGTTTTTGGCGCCGTTGCCGGGGACTCGTGGTTTAACTGGTTAATTTGTGTGATTATTGATTATCTTTGACTTTAATTTTGAATTTCTGTTTTTATTTTTCTGTTTTTATTTTTTCTGTTTTTGTTTTATTTTATTTTATTTTATTTTATTTTATTTTATTTTATTTTATTTTATTCTCTGAATCTTATATCTTCTCCTATATCTTTTTGTGCTAACCAAATATTCTAGGGTTTTGTGTTCTTGTGTATGCAGGAGACAATTCAAACTAGGAGCAAGATAACTGCAGAACCTCTTCTTGAAGGTTTAGACGAGAGTAGACGGAGGAGAAGAATCCGAACATCTAGAGAACTTTTCCCTCCTCCGGAAACTCTGTTGCAACCATCACCACAAGGTTCTGACCATAGCACAGAAAATATGGAGAACAATAATATCAGAAGAACTCTTGCTGATTACACCAATACAGCTGGACCTTAGCACTTTAACAGTATAGCTAGACCTAGAGTCAATGCAGCTAACATGGAGGTCAAACCAGCATTGATCCAACTGGTGAAGAGCAATCAATTCAATGGGTTATCTCATGAAAGCCCATATGAGCACCTCACTACATTTAATGAGATCTGCAACACAGTGAAAATCAATGGGGTGCCAGATGAAGCGATCAAACTTAGCTTGTTTCCTTTCTCATTAGGAGGCAATGCTAAGCTTTGGTTAAATTCTTTTCCAGAGGGAAGTTTCACAGAGTGGGAAGCAGTGGTAACCAAGTTTCTAAATAAATACTTCCCACAATCAAAGGTGAACAAAGGCAAGCAAGAGATTTCCTCATTCAGGCAGGGCATGGAAGAATCACTGGGTCATGCATGGGATAGATACAAAAGCTTGTCACGAAAAACACCCACGCATGGATTCAAAGAAGAGGAAGTAGTCCTAACCTTCCTTGGAGGTCTTGGTTCACAAATCAAGATGATGCTTGATGCCTCAGCAGGAGGAAACATTAAATGGAAAACTCCAGAGGAAGCAACATAAATTATTGAAAATATGGCTACTAGTGACAACAAACTTAATATTGAAAGAGGATATCTTAGTCAGAAGGAGTTGTTACAATCAAATGATGCTTTGCTTATTCAAAATAGAATTATCTCTCAACAGTTGGAAGAAGTAATTATGAAGCTTTCTCAAATACCACAAGAAATACAACAGGTCTCAATGGTTCAAGGGCAACAGCAAAAATGGCAAATGCAATCTACTCCATCTGAGAAGACAACAAAACTTGACGAGACTTTCCAAAGATTCTTGAAGACGAATGCATCTTATTGTCAGAATGTGGATGCTGCATTTAAAAATATGGAGATCTATGTTGAGCGAATAGTTGACAAGATGAAACATGATAATCTCAGAAAGGAGTGTAAAACTGTTGTGACCAGAAGTGGTAAAGTGTTAGAGGAGAAAAAAAAAAGAGGAGAAAGAAAATGAGAGTGAGAGTGAAAAAGAAACATGTGAGTGGAAAGAAAGGGTTGAGAGAGAGAAAAAGAAAAAAGAAGAAGATGAGAGGAGAGAAAAAAAAAGAGAGAGAAGAGAGAGGAGAGACAAAAAGAAAAAGAGGGTGAAAAGCCACTTCCTTATCCAAAGAGTTATTCAAGGAAGGAGAAAGAAAAGCAGTTGGAAAGATTCATGGAGTTGTTTAAGAAGCTGGAGATCACTATACCATTCTCTGAAGCATTGCAACAGATGCCAACATATGCAAAGTTTTTGAAGGAACTTCTTACAAAGAAAAACAAGTACATTGAAAAGGAAACTATCAATGTACAGGGTAACTGCAGTGCAATCATACAGAAACTACCTCCTAAACTTAAAGATCCAGGAAGCTTCACTATTCCATGCACCATAGGAGATTTGAAAGTTGGAAGAGCATTGATTGATTTAGGAGCTAGCATTAATTTAATGACGCTATCCATGTGCAGAACAATTCAGGGTTTGGAAATCAAACCGACCAGAATGGCTCTTCAACTGGCGGACAGGTCTCTTAAATATCCATATGGAGTGGTTGAAGATGTTCTAGTGAAGGTTGATAAATTTGTATTCCCAGTGGATTTTATTGTGATGGAGATGGAAGGAAATAGTGATGTTCCTCTTATTCTTGGGAGACCTTTTATGAAGACTGCTAGAGTTTTAATTGATGTAGAAAATGGTAAGCTTAAATTGAGAGTTGATGATGAAGAAGTCACTTTTGACGTATCCAAGGCCATGACATATCCAAATGATGACAAAGCATGTTTTCAATTTGATGAACTTGATGAAGTTTGTATGGTGCAAGAAAGGATGATGCTCTTTGGGCTTATAGGATGGCAATGAAGACGTCTATGGGATTATCACCATTTCAATTAGTCTATGGGAAAGCATGTCATTTGCTAGTAGAATTGGAGCATAGAGCGTTATGGGCTTTGAAATTCTTGAATTTTGATCCTTATGAAACTCAATGCACACGCAGAAGGCAGATTTTGGAGCTTGAAGAAATGTGATTACATGCATATGATTCATCCAAGGCTTACAAAGACAAGATCAAATTTTATCATGATA